>NC_068299.1:3801617-3919117 GCF_025860055.1 Xyrauchen texanus | reverse complement strand
CATAAAGTTATCATAATGACATGATAATGATAATAATAATAATAATAATAATAATAATACAATAAAAATAAGCATGAGGTGCAGTGGCCAACTGTTCATCTTTGTTGCAAAGGAAACATTTCCAAAAAAATCGTACACAAACATAAACTGACACACACAACTCAATAATAATTGTTTATTGGTACACACTCTAGTTCGCACGTGTATCTTGCATGTGTTTTGCATATGTCCTTGACTTATTGGTGAAATATTTCTTCTCCAGATGTGTGGTGCACTTCTTCAGCTGATATTGCCAATTTAGCTAAAGGCTTTGTCTAATGTATGCAGAGGATAGACTTGGGTTTTGCAATACCCAGAAACAATTTGAAGGACTCACAGTACTGAGGTGACGCCTGCCATATGTGTGAAAGGGTGGAGTTTTATAGAAAAATAATCGAGTGAAATAACAACGCTGGAGACACATTCTTCCAGTCGTGCACTATCTAGCGTGCATTAGGAATTCCTGTGAGTCTATGGAGGAAATGGAGAAACCCCTTTCGCACTCAATTGAATTCATATTGATCTCAGCACATTCATCTCTATTCTCAATGTGTCAGAGTTTATAGGAAATAAAATATATGGAATTCACTATACGGCCCCAGAAACTCTATAGCGTGGTTCATTCAAACACAATCTATCTCTCTGAAATATGTATCAAAACATTAATAACTAATAAATAAAAAAATATCGTGGTTGCAACAAATGCCAAGCGAGCGTTCTGAAATTGATTTTCCAATCTTAAACTTTACATTGATGTCCCATCTTGAGCAACTGAGACACAAGAGTTTCTGTGGTGCGAGACTTCTAATGAAACTATGACCGGTCAGTCTTTGCATGCAAAGCAGAAATCTATTGTTATTAATTCGGTGGTTTTCAGTTTTAGTGTGCTCACACTTTGTTATGTAATTAGTGTTATGTATTATACTATTGATATGGCATTATTTTGTTCAGCTGACTAAAAATGACCAATATTCAAAATGAAAAGAGCTACAATAAAATATGTATTTTTGTTTTCTGATAACATTGCATCAAAAAGCTTTTCTCATCAATGCTTAAATGCTGGAGTGTGGTTAAACGAGATTGACTGTAATAGTGGGAGATATAAAGCTGATTTGTGGAACCGAATTTCTGTAAATGGAATCAAAAACTGCGCTGTCTTGTGTTGAGACAAAAATACAGAGATGTCTACATTTGTACAGAAACATACAAAGGCAAACACACAAACATTGTAAAACATATATAAATAGTAAACAATAAATTCTGTATAATTCAACCTCCTTTCCCATACTAATGCAAACTGTATTAAGATGTGAAATGCATGGATCTTTGTGTTTTTATGCACTATATGTAGTCTTTGTACACAAAGTGTTGTCTGTGATGACAATCAGCAACTTATCAGTGCTTTGTTAAAGGGACAGTTCACACAAAAATGAAAATTCTCTCATCATTTACTCACTCTCATGCCATCCCAGATGTTTATGACTTTCTTTCTTCTGCAGAACACAAATGAAGATTTTTAGAAGAATATCTCAGCTCTGTAGGTCCTCGCAAGTGAATGGTGGCCAAAATTTGAATCTCCAAAAAGCACATAAAGGCAGCATAAAATTAATCCATATGTCTCCACTGGTTTTATCCATGTCTTCAGAAGCGATATGATAGGTGTGGGTGAGAAACAGATCAATATTTACATCCTTTTTTTACTATAAAAGTCAACTTTTACTTCAACATTCTTCTTTTGTTTTTGGCAAAACACATTCTTCGTGCATATTGCCACCTACTGGACAGGGAGGAGGATTTATAGCAAAAAAGGACTTAAATATTGATTTGTTTCTCACACACACACCTATCACATTGCTTCTGAAGATTTGAGTTAAACACTGAAGTTATCTTAATATATCCATTGGAATGTGTTCTGCATACTCCTACAGTAATAAGGAAGATGCCAATACCACTATTTTCAATGCTGTAATGGCATCGACTCTGGCATGTCAATCTAGATATAAAATATGACTTTCAATATTGCCACCCACTTTTATAATATAACAAAAAGTACCAAAAGTGCCATGATATTACAAAGCTTTTTTGTACATGTAAGGCTACTTGGACATTGTAGCACTATGCATTATTAAGTTATATAAGTACCTTGGAGTACCATGCAAATACCATTGTACATGTACAGGGTTGGGAGGGTTACTTTTAAAATGTATTCCACTACAGATTACAGATTACATGCTGTAAAATGTAATGTGTAATATATTCTGTTAGATTACTCAAGGTCAGTAATGTAAGCTAAATACTTTGGATGACTTCTTCAGCACTGGCAGATTTTTTTTTAATATAAACAAGTTAATGACATATGTAAATAATCTGCCAATACAGTAAGACATAATATACACTTCTATTGAAAATACAATCTCAGTGTAAAAGTGCCCCTTTTTTTGCTCATGTGAATGTAACACCATAAGACAGTGTTTCACCGCTGTTGAAACACTCCTCGAATCGGAATTTCCCCCCACACTTCCTGTAGCACTTGTCATAGATGTGTCTGTCTTGTCGGGCACTTCTTACGCACATTACAGTCTAGCTGATGCCACAAAAGCTCAATGGGGTTAAGATCCGTAACACTCTTTTCCAATTATCTGGTGTCCAATGTCTGTGTTTCTTTGCCCTCTCTAACCTTTTATTTTTGTTTTTCTGTTTCAAAAGTGGCTTTTTCTTTGCAATTCTTCCCATAAGGCCTCCTGAGTCTTCTCTTTACTGTTGTACATGAAACTGGTGTTGAGCGGGTAGAATTCAATGAAGCTGTCAGCGGAGGACATGTGAGGCGTCTATTTCTCAAACTAGAGACTCTGATGTACTTATCCTCTTGTTTAGTTGCACATCTGGTCTTCCACATCTCTTTCTGTCCTTGTTAGAGTCAGTTGAGGACTGTAATGTACACTTTTGTGTGAAATCTTCAGTTAAAAAAAAAGCAAAGCCTTCATTCCTCAAAACAATGATTGACTGATGAGTTTTTAGAGAAAGCTGTTGCCTTTTTTGACCTAAGACATGCTAGTCTATTGCATACGGTGGCAACTCAAAAACAAAGACAATGTTAAGCTTCATTTCATGATGAAGGTATCATCATATTATATTATATTGATATAATGGAAAGTGTCCATTTAGCTGTCTAGATTTGATAAAAAAAATTACTTTTTCAAATAGTGATGTGCGTTTTTTTTTTTTTTTTACATCTATGATGTCCAGAATATACATTGTGATTAACTGAATGTCACTTTGGTGAATTAAAGTTCAAATTTAGTTTTGAATCAGCAAAATCTGTAAATTATTCCAAACTTTTGGCCACCAGTATATATGGTACAATTCTAAGATATACATAAAAAGTACCATGGTATCACCATCTGACTGATGCCATCATTGTACACTCAAAAAATATTTTTGCCTACTTTTAAGATTTAAATTTCATAACAAACTTCATCAAATTGAATTGTTTCATGTTTAACTCAATTAAATTGAGTTTTATTTTATTAAAGATGACTCAATTCAGTTTTGTTATGGAAATGAAATACATAAATCATAAATTATTATTATTATTAGCATCATAATTTTTGTGTACCATGGTACAAAATGTTTGTCTGGGTAAGCGAATATTTGTATGCCAAATGAATAAATAGCGGCACTACATGCGCGCGCTGGCTGCGTCAGAATGCGGCTCTCTGGTTGGCCACGCTCCACGGAAGTGCGTCAGTGGAGTGATCCTATCACATGTCCGCGTTCATTTGAAACAGTGCGGTGAAGTGTGTTCCGTTCCGACAGTTTTCACGGCAGACTTTCATGAGTTTGTATGTTGGGCTCAACGAGCTGGTGTTTCAATCGAGACAGGCATCTGTTAAAGAAAAGAGACGGACTCCAGGACAGGAAACTTGAATATTTGTTATTATCAGGTGCGTGTGTGAGCGGATGTTGTTAGCACTAGCGCTGCTGCTAATGCTGTTTGATTGACCGAAGAGTTTTGACATCATCCATAAAACAAACATTGATACGTTCCTGAGGAATTAATATGGAAATCCTGTAGTTTTAGCTGATCGTCAGGCAGATTAGTGGAAAGACTTAAGTAAGCGGACAACAGAGATGTATGTGGGATTGTAGACACAGATAGACTAACTGAGCGATAGATAGATAGACAGACAGATAGACTAACTGAGTGATAGATAGATAGATAGACAGACATATAGACTAACTGAGCGATAGATAGACAGACATATAGACTAACTGAGCGATAGATAGACAGACATATAGACTAACTGAGCGATAGATAGACAGACAGATAGACTAACTGAGCGATAGATAGACAGACAGACAGACAGACAGACAGATAGACTAACTGAGTGATAGATAGGTAGACAGACAGATAGACTAACTGAGCGATAGATAGACAGACATATAGACTAACTGAGCGATAGATAGATAGACAGACAGACATATAGACTAACTGAGCGATAGATAGATAGACAGACAGACAGATAGACTAACTGAGCGATAGATGGATAGACAGACAGACAGACAGACAGATAGACTAACTGAGCGATAGATAGATAGACAGACAGATAGACAGACTAACTGAGTGATAGATAGGTAGACAGACAGATAGACTAACTGAGCGATAGATAGATAGACAGACAGATAGACTAACTGAGCGATAGAAAGATAGACAGACAGATAGACTAACTGAGCGATAGATAGATAGACAGCCATATAGACTAACTGAGCGATAGATAGATAGATAGATAGACAGACAGATAGACTAACTGAGCGATAGACAGACAGATAGACTAACTGAGCGATAGATAGGTAGACAGACAGATAGACTAACTGAGTGATAGATAGACAGACAGATAGACTAACTGAGTGATAGATAGATAGACAGACAGATAGACTAACTGAGCGATAGATAGATAGACAGACAGATAGACTAACTGAGCGATAGATAGATAGACAGACAGACAGATAGACTAACTGAGCGATAGACAGACAGACAGATAGACTAACTGAGCGATAGATAGATAGACAGACAGACAGATAGACTAACTGAGCGATAGATAGATAGACAGACAGACAGACAGATAGACAGACTAACTGAGTGATAGATAGATAGACAGACAGATAGACTAACTGAGCGATAGATAGATAGACAGACAGATAGACTAACTGAGCGATAGATAGATAGACAGACAGATAGACTAACTGAGCGATAGATAGATAGACAGCCATATAGACTAACTGAGCGATAGATAGATAGACAGACAGATAGACTAACTGAGCGATAGACAGACAGATAGACTAACTGAGTGATAGATAGGTAGACAGACAGATAGACTAACTGAGCGATAGATAGACAGACAGATAGACTAACTGAGTGATAGATAGACAGACAGATAGACTAACTGAGCGATAGATAGATAGACAGACAGATAGACAAACTGAGCGATAGATAGATAGATAGATAGATAGATAGATAGACAGACAGATAGACTAACTGAGCGATAGATAGATAGACAGATAAACTAACTGAGCGATAGATAGATAGACAGACAGATCTATATATAGATGGAGTAACTGAGAGATAGATAGATAGATAGACAGATCTATAGATAGATGGAGTAACTGAGCGATAGATAGACAGACAGATCTATAGATAGATATAGTAACTGAGCGATAGATAGAACGACAGATAGATGGACTATCTGAGTGACAGACAGATAGAGATGGACTAACTGAGCGACAGACAGACAGACAGACAGATAGATAGATAGATGGACTAACTGAGGGACAGATAGATAAATTGACTAACTGAGCGACAGATAGACAGCCAGATAGATAGACTAACTGAGCGACAGCCAGATAGATAGACTAACTAAGCGACAGGCAGAGAGACAGACAGATAGATGAACTAACTGAGCAACAGACAGACAGATAGATGGACTAACTGAGCGACAGACAGACAGATAGATGGACTAACTGAGCGACAGATAGACTAACAGCGATAGATAGACAGATAGAGTGAGCAATAGATAGACAGATAGATAGACTAACTGAGCGACAGACAGACCAATAGATAGATAGACTAACTGAGCAACAGACAGACAGATAGATAGACCAACTAAGTGACAGACAGACAGATAGATAGATAGATAGATAGATAGGCCAACTGAGTGACAGACAGATAGATAGATAGGTCAACTGAGTGACAGACAGATAGATAGATAGACTAACTGAGTGATAGAAATTTGCATCAACACCTACTTTACCTTATCACTTCCGTAAGCTCCACCCAGTAGCGGTGAGCCGAGAGATGGCAAAGACAGAGCAGGTCAGCCAAGAGCCAGTCATAACAGTGACTTTTTACATGTTAAGTTTTAAGCCCCATTCACACTGCCGTTGACATCAAGTGACACAATCCTATTCATTTTCAGTGAGAGCAGAGCCACTCCTGGCAACAGTGACCATTGGCGACAGAGGTCGCTGTGGCTAGCGACAAGACAGAGTTGAGAAAAGTTTAACTTTATACAAATGACGATTGACTTTTGGGAGCATTCCAATAAGGGTAAAGACGGTGGAGATCACGTCACCCGTCAACTGTGAGTGTGAGATACTGGAGTCGAGTGCAGGCAAGATGGAGATTTTAAACATTTCTGTGAGCGATTTCACTCTTCTGTATCATTTGTCTGTAACCACGTTCATGGATATAGCCTTAGAAAAATAAGCGTGTTTACATGCACGTTCTTACACTGATGAAGCATAATAGGCAAATAACGCATCATGCAGGACTTGCCATAGTGAGAACCGAAAATTTTCCCGGTGGGCCAGCTGCGAAAAGGGACTGTACAGGCAGTGATAAGCTGAAACGGGCTGCCATGTTATGCCGAACAGGCTATGACTGGCTGAAAAGGGCTGCAAAATGGCACCATGATATGCAAAAGGCCAGCGAAAAGGCCTGGAGATTGGGCTGGCCATTACAGGGTCTTGATCCGGTGGTCCTCCATCCACACCTTGATTGACCTGGCTGTGTGGCATGTAGCCTTGTCCTGCTGGAAAAAACAATCCTCAGAGTTGGGGAACATTGTCAGAGCAGAAGGAAGCAGTTTTCTTCGAGGATAACCTTGTCTGTGGCTTGATTCATGCGTCCTTCACAAAGATGAATCTTTCAGAATCCAGCCTTGCTGAAGCACCCCCAGATCATCACAGATCCTCCACCTGGTTGTCTAATGGTTAGACAGAGACCTGGAGAGGCCTTCAAGCCACAGTGTCTTGCACCCACTGTGAAATTTGGTTGAGGATTGGTGATGATCTGGGGGTGATTCATTTCCATTTAACTTAGATTCATGATGTTGAAACCATCAAAATTTTGTTTTGCTGTTTTTTTTTTAAATATTTTTTTTATAACCTCCCCAGAGGATATAACAGTCAGGATATAGATGTGTATAACAGCTTCAATATCTTATGTACACAGAAATAATGCTGATATTGGGAACTCATGTCGCACGCGTATGAAGAGAGAGCCACAATGATAGCCGCAGGCGAATTGCAGTCGTTTGTCCCGTTTGGTCGTGAGCACTGCAAAAATCACCCAAATGCATTGAATCTTCAGCTGCGACAGCTGCAGCCCGCATCTGAGCTCTGGTCCTCTGACGGAGCAGCTGGACTTGTGGGGTCTCTTCAGGAGGTAACTCTACAGGAGAGAGAGAAGGTAGCGGTCCACTTCCTCAATGTATACAGGTTTTTATTAGGGATGGGAAGATATATACAATTTTGAAATATCACTAACCAAAAAAAATACAAACCATATCAATACAAAATACAATATTTTGAAATTCACAACATTGTTTTTTGTCCATTTGATCATAAATGTTGTGTTATTCTACACTGTTAGCTTAATATAGCGATATTATGTTATATTATTAAACTATTCCACTACTATTATAGATAGACAGACAGACAGACAGATCGATAGACAGATAGATCGATAGACAGATCGATAGACAGACAGATCGATCGACTAACTGAGCGATAGACCGACAGATCGACTAACTGAGCGATAGACAGACAGATCGACTAACTGAGCGATAGACAGACAGATCGACTAACTGAGTGACAGATCGACTAACTGAGCGACAGATCGACTAACTGAGCGACAGACAGACAGAATAACTGAGCGACAGACAGACTAACTGAGCAATAGACAGACAGATAGACTAACTGAGCGATAGACAGACAGACAGATCGACTAACTGAGCGACAGATCGACAGATCGATAGATAGACTAACTGAGTGACAGATAGACTAACTGAGCGATAGAAAGATAGACTTTCTGAGCGACAGATAGACTAACTGAGCGACAGACAGACAGATAGACTAACTGAGCGATAGATAGACAGATCGATAGATAGACTAACTGAGCGATAGAAAGATAGACTTTCTGAGCGACAGATAGACTAACTGAGCGAAAGACTAACTGAGCGACAGACAGACAGATAGACTAACTTAGCGACAGACAGACAGGTAGACTAACTGAGCGACAGACAGACAGACAGACAGACAGACAGACAGATAGACTATCTGAGCGATAGATAGACTAATCAAATCAAGAAAATATACAATTGTGAGCCTCATATCGTATATTGAACTAAATCCTTTGATGACCATATCGTCCCATCCCTAGTTTTAATATTGTTGGCCTTCAGATATAGCAAGAGTTTGGGCCATGATTGGCAGTATGTCTTCTTATGAATGTTGTATGTATGCTCGTGATGTTGTGATTGGCAGGAGCGCTGGCAGCTGAGGAAGGGCACAGCTCCTGATGACGTTCAATATGAAGAAGAGCTGTATGTGGCTGGAAACATGGTCATATGGAGTCGTGGCTGTAAGCATCAAGCCTCATATGTGTACAAGGCGTTCACAGTGGACAGCCCTGTTCAACAGGTATGAAGAGTCATGCAGAATGCACCTTACTGTCATCTAACACTTTGCCGTATTAATAATTTCACAAATTTATTTTCACAGGCTCTATGGTGCAGTTTCACCGTCCCGCAGTCTAAAAAAGATGGTAAGCATTTTGTTCATTTTTGTGTTGAATTGTATTTTTATAATTGATTATACTAATTTCTTTTCATTATACTGCACTCTGGAATCAATGATTCTGATTTGCCAACTGCAGAATTATGTGGTCAAATATTTTAAACCGTATAATGTCCCAGGCAACTGATTTGCCACCTACAGTAGCTGTGCTAGTTTCATGTCTCTTGCATCTCTTTCCTTATGCATTGAAAAAATATAAACCTCAAGCCGTCCATTATCGCAAAATAAACTGTCTGTTACCTGACTGTTGCATTATCCATCCATCCATCCATCCATCTTCAACCGCTTATCCGAAGTCGGGTCGCGGGGGTAGCTGCTCCAGCAGGGGGCCCCAAACTTCCCTATCCCGAGCCACATTAACCAGCTCTGACTGGGGGACCCCGAGGCGTTCCCAGGCCAGTGTGGAGATGTAATCTCTCCACCTAATCCTGTGTCTTCCCCGAGGCCTCCTTCCAGCTGGACATGCCTGAAACACCTCCCTAGGGAGGCGGCCAGGGGGCATCCTTACCAGATGCCCAAACCACCTCAACTGACTCCTTTCGATGCAAAGGAGCAGCGGCTCTACTCCGAGCTCCTCACGGATGACTGAGCTCCTCACTCTATCTCTAAGGGAGAAGACCGCCACCCTTCTGAGGAAGCCCATTTCGACCGCTTGTACTCGCGACCTAGTTCTTTCGGTCATGACCCAGCCCACATGACCATAGGTGAGGGTAGGAACAAAAATTGACCGGTAGATCGAGAGCTTTGCCTTCCGGCTCAGCTCTTTTTCGTGACAACGGTGCGATAGAGCGAGTGCAATACCTGCCCCGATTCTCCGACCAACCTCCCGCTCCATTGTCCCCTCACTCGTGAACAAGACCCCGAGGTACTTGAACTCCTTCACTTGGGGCAATACCTCCTTCCCTACCTGGAGTACGCACTCCATGTTGCATTATCTCATATGTAATTATTTCATTGTTTGATGTCAATAGTGATGTATGGTGTCTGATATTGTCCCTGAGCGTAATTCAATTGAGTTATTTTTCAGTAAAGGAAGTAGTGGAGCAGACGGTGTGTATCGTCCAGAGCACATGTGTGAATGTCCACAGCATGAGTGGGAAAGACTTCATATCTCCTCTCCCCTTCCAGGTCAGAACAGGGGGGTTGGGACATCATTTTCACATGGTCATTTTTTCCAAGAATAATAGGTGCTTGTTGGAAAAAAGAAAGTTGCGTTTCTCATTACCGGGTTTCATTTGTAGGTTTCCACTCTCTGGTCAACAAAGTTTGGCCTGCTTTTGGAGCGCAAAAACATTACAGTTGATGGCCACATGAGTCCCAGCAGGTATGACACATATTACATTTTGGCTTTGCTCCTATTTACTGAGCTCTATGTTAAAGGTTTTTCACCCAAAAATGAATGCCTTAAGAGAGAACACAGTGCTCAGTCCAGTGCTGCGTTTCCCAAAAGCATCGTAAGCCTAATTAGATCGTAGAAACCATTGGCGCAAATGGTCTCTTCTATCAACTTAAGCTTGCGATGGTCTTTTCTGATCCGTTACAGATTTGTGAGGAACAGACTGAAATGTAGGTTGTTCTTTGCCAAAAATTGGCATGTCACTTTTTGTGCATATTGAATGGAAAAGAGCTCCTTGAGCATTCTGCTAAACTTCTTTTGTGTTTCTTGTTAGAAAGAAACAGGTTGGAAATGACGGGAAGTTTTATTTTTGCTGAACTATCCCTTTAATACTGTAACTTTGTGCGTTTGAGTGCTTACTTGGGATAAAAAATAGGTGCTTTAGTTTGACATCAACATTAAATCTTGTGTTGTTATCAGGGAACCTCTGCCGATCCTGTTCAGCATGCTGCATCCTTTAGATGAAATCGCTCCTGTTGTTTGCAAGTCCACTGGTAAGGTGTTTTGATATTTGCACTACTTATGTCACATCTCATGTGTAAAACACAAGGCATTTCAGTGATCTTAAGTTGCTTAAATACTCAGAATAATACAATCAGAACTGATTCTTCAACATGGCATTCAAAGTCTGTAAAATCACCCAAGATGCTTTCTGTGGTCTACTGTCAATCATTCTGACCCACATACATTAAAACATGAAGATTTATGCTTTTGAAGTTTCCATAAGTTGACATTGTATTATTAGAATTAAATGTATTTTGTATTAACTCTGTTTGCATTATCTACTTCAATGACTGTAATGCTATATTATTGATCCCTGAAAGATTGACTATGACCTCATGACCTCTTTTGCATGGGTCATATATGTGGATTCTGATTGGTTCAGGTCTGTTTGAGGCGCGGCTCCAGTATGTTTCAGACAGCGCTCTGAGAGTCTTGTTCACCTGCCTCGAGCCCTCAATCATCATGACCTATGACACGCAGCAGTGCACACACACTGTCTGGGCCCTGCGCAGAGTCACACCTGAGGTACATGTTATACACATCGCTCTTGTGTTTCACCATGTCTTCGTTTCAGTGGTTAAGGGATGATGTCAAGTAGGGCTGCCAGAGTACATAACGTTGTGCTCTCTAGTTACATTTGTGGTTGAAACTTAAAATTGCAAGCAATTTGCGGAAGACACTTTTGGTGAGTTGTGTTTCGGAACTGGTTTTCTGCTCGAATGGATCACATGATTTGAACCTGGACATCGCTTGTAATCTTGACTGGGAAATATTAAAGATACTCTGTTCTATTTTCATGTCGATATTATGTTATACTATTAAACATTTAAAACCAAAATATTACTTGCTTTGAAAAGATAAACAACACTTGAATACATACTATGAATGAATGAATGAAGGACATTTACACCAAGCGTTTTTCTGACATTACACTCGTAGTGCTTTTACATTCATAAGAAACCACCACCAGTTACCAGCATATGTTATATGTCATTCAAATGTTTTATCTACTATTAATGTTTGTATTGTACTACACTTTTCAATTGGTCCCTATGCATACAAGTATGCTCATATATGCAGTTTGCATGCATTTAAGAAAGCAAGCAAACTTATAGATGTTTTATGAAGCAATGCTCTTGTGGCATTTGCAGGAACAGTCCACTGTGCTGAAGTGTCCAGACCAGCCTGGACTGATTCACACTCCCAACGCAGCTCCCAGCTTCCTCAGCACACACCTGAGAAACGTGACCCGGCTGGACTCACCTGCCTCGCCCCTGCACTGCCACGCTCTGCACAACCAGAGTCGAATCCCTGCCTCCCCCGGCCTGCACTCGCGGGTTCACTCGCCCAGCATTTCAAACATGGCTGCTCTCAGGTACTGTACGTCCATACATTCAGTCTGTGATTGATATCGAGCTATTTTAAAGTAAGATGCAGCTGTGCATAAATTCTGATCAATGTGTAATAAGTGGTGCTTGCTAAAGCATCACAATAACTATTTTAAGGTTGGGGATTAGAATAAACCCCTAACGCTTAGTATTACATTTCGGTGTGTAACTCTTCCTGCACCGTTCTGCACTTAGAACATCTTATGCTTCCTTCAAGTGGACCTGGGAAGCTCGTACCTCCGGGTCGGGCATTCGACACTAACATGTCACGCATTCAAGTGGAAAGCAAATACAGAAGAAGCCAAACTTATATACACAATGAATGACGGGAAAAGCTCTTTCTGTTGTACCAGTGAATAAACAAACAAACCTGCATCACTTATACACAACATATATGGTTTATTAATGCACGGTATCTCACAAATTAATTAATTTGCATAAAACAAATAGCGAAGAGTGAGTCATTGGTTGAATGTCATATATAACAAATTAATTTTACTGAAATAAATGATAGAAGTTGAAATGCTTTTGCAAAATCATCAGCTTCCATCAACTTTCCTGTTGACACGCTCCTTCCAACATAACATCTCGGCAACTTGATATCATATTCCCAGTTTCCCACTCGCAATTACGACTTCACTTGATCGTTCATATGCTCAGAACAAAATAGAAAATATATATATATATTTTTTATAAAACTGGATTACTGGATAATGCAGAAGCAAAATTAACAGTAATTCACGTGAAAGGCTTCTGTAGAAAAGAAGACCGTTTTCTTACAGATTTTGTTATTCGATTTTTTTCTCTCTCCTTTGATCTGGACTTGGATTAAACCTCTTTTTTTTTTTTTTCCACTTTAGTTGTAATAGGATATCAGTTAATTTTTCGGAACCCAGTCAACTTAAATATTATTGTAAAATATTATTTAAAATAAAATAATTATATAATAATATGAATATTATTATTAATAGTAAAAATAGTCTTTTGTATTTTTGGTGTTATTATTATTATTGCTAAGTTTTTCAGTCTTCATTTTTTTAACTTTAAAACCCTGGGGCTTTTAATTAACACTCCAGGAAGATGGTGTCCTTGGAGTGTCTGTGTGTGTGTGTGTGTGTGTGTGTGTGTGTGTGTGTGTGGTTTAATGTCCTTTTTATTCAATATTATTAATATGCTTTTTATTCTTGCTGCTTATGTGTGTGTGGTGTGACACAACAGAGCGTCGCTCATTCATCTTAGCATGTTGTCCATGCATATACATTTTTTTAAATGCAGCCTTTTGAGATTCATAAATCTATCATATATCTTATGGACTACTTGGTGCTTTTATGGTTCTTTTGTGCCATTTTTGGAGCTTGATTGTAACAACCATGATTAAAACACTGTCGGATTTGGAACAGCCTTGTCAAACCCATACCCAATCCGGTTAAAAACGTCACTATCGGAGCTGATACCAGTACAGGTATCGGATTGGTGCATCCCTAGGAATAACAATGCCCTGGCTACCACCCACAGAATGGTAATAGTAAAGAGAGAATATAAAAAAAGACAAAGATAGACCATGTACAATTGTATCTAAATACTACACTGTAATTGATCCTTATTCATTTGTTGCTTGTGATCAGTCGGGCTCACTCCCCTGGCATTGCTGTGCCCTCCTTCTCCGGAGCTCAGCGCTTTAACATATCGTGCCATACACCATCCCCACGTGGGCACAGCATCCTGGGCTCGCCCAACAGCACCCTGAACGAGACGGCCCTGCTGCCGGAGATGGAACCCATTCTACCTGACCTCTGCATTGAGCAGCTTTGGACTGAAACCAGTGCAATCTCCAGGTCTGCTTAAGCTTCATAGCTCAGTTTTTTTATTTAAAAACATGTTTGATTTTTTTTTTGCCTTAATTCTATAAGACAGACTAGAGAGATGGGGGGAGTCAGAGAGCAGAAACTAGCCAACAGCTCAGTATACAGTTGAAGTCAAAAGTTTACATACACTTCGAATGCAGTCATTAAAACATATTTTTTTAACCGCTCCACAGATTTAATATTAGCAAACTAGAGTGTTTTATCTACTTTGTGCATGACACAAGTCATTTTTCCAACAATTGTTTAAAGACAGATTGTTTCACTGTTAATTGACTATATCACAATTCCAGTGGTTCAGAAGTTTACATACACTAAGTTAACTGTGCCTTTAAGCAGCTTGGAAAATTCCACAAAATTATGTCAAGCCTTTAGACAATTATCTTCTGATAGGAGGTGCATTGAATTGGAGGTGTACCTGTGGATGTATTTTAAGGCCTACTTTCAGACTCAGTGCCTCTTTGCTTGACATCATGGGAAAATCAAAAGAAATTAGCCAAGACCTCAGAAGAAAAATTGTGGACCTCCTCAAGTCTGGTTCATCCTTGGGAGCAATTTCCAAAAGCCTGAAGGTACCACGTTCATCTGTACAAACAATAGTACACAAGTATAAACTCCAGTTTGGGACCACGTAGCCATCATACCGCTCAGGAAGGAGATGCATTTTGTCTCCTAGAGATGAACATAGTTTGGTGTGAAAAGTGCAAATCAATCCCAGAACAAGAGCAAATGAACTTGTGATGATACTGGAGGAAACTGGTAGACAAGTATCTATATCCACAGTAAAAGAAGTCCTATATCGACATATCCTGAAAGGCTGCTCAGCAAGGTAGAAGCCAATGCTCCAAAACTGCCATAAAAAGCCAGACTACAGTTTGCAAGTGCACATGGGGACAAAGATCTTACTTTTTGGTAATTTTTTTACTACATGTCCTATTGAAACAAAAATGTAACTGTTTGGCCATAATGACCATTGTTATGTTTGGAGGAAAACTGGGGAAACATGGTGGTGGTAGGATCATGTTATGGGGGTGCTTTGCTACAGGAGGGACTGGTGCACTTCGTAAAAAAAAAGATGGCATCATGAAGAAGGAAAATTATGTGGGTCTGTTGAAGAAACATCTCAAGACATCAGCCAGGATGTTAAAGCTCGGTCACAATTGGGTCTTTCAAATGGACAATGACCCCAAGCATACCTCCAAAGTTGTGGCAAAATGGCTTAAGACAACAAAGTCAAGGTATTGGAGTGGCCATCACAAAGCGCTGACCTCAATCCGATCTGAAAAAGCATGTGCGAGCAAGGAGGCCTACAAACCTGACTCAGTTACACCAGTTCTGTCTGGAGGAATGGGACAAAATTCCAGCATCTTGTTTTGAGAAGCTTGTGAAAGGCTACACAAAACGTTTGACACAAGTTAAACAATTTTAAAGCAATGCTACCAAATACTAACAAAGTGTATGTAAACTTGTGACCCACTGGGAATGTGATGAAAAAAATAAAATCTGAAATAAATAATTCTTTCTACTATTATTGTGACCTTTCACATTCTTAAAATAAAGCGGTGATCCTAACTGACCAAAGACAGGGAATTCTTTCTACGATTGAAAGTCAGGAATTGTGAAAAACTGAGTTTAAATGTATTTAGCTAAGGTGTATGTGAACTTCTGACTTCAACTGTAAGTCAATTTATTGTCTTTCATATCTTGTGATCAGTGTTGTGTCTGTGTGCAGGGATAAGGGCTGTCAGGCCTCTAAAGTCTTCATCACCTCTGACCTGTGTGAGAACAGGTATCTATGCTTCCTGATTGAATCCCACCAGCAGCTCAGGTGAATACGTTTTTCTTTTTCTCAATAACCTTCTGTTCATTTATTTATTTTTTGGATACATTTTCTGTCTATTGTTATTAATTTAAAGCACTTTGTTGCCTCTCTTGTGTGCTATTCATAGATGTGTAAAATTTCTTGAGAGCAATGAAACTTCTCAGTTGATATTTGCATCAGTGACCATTATAACTGCAAAAGATGCAGCTCCTCTAGAGGTGAGTACATGGATCAATTTGTGAGATTGTGAGAAGACAAAAAAGCTTTTATGTCATCTTGATGCTGTTTCGTTAAAAATTATGATACTGATTTTATCTCAAAACTAAAGGTCGAAGATTTTTTATTTTGCCACTTACCTTATTTTGTCATCTGGTTGCTGTTTTGCTCTGGAATTATACACATACAAATGTACAAAGAGTTACAAAAGCGGTCTTATTGTTCGAACATTTGAGGAATGTTCGGTTCAATATAAGTTAAGCTCAGTCGACAGCATTTGTGGCATAATGTTGATTACCGCATAAATTCATTTTGACTCCTCCCTCCCTCCCTTTCTTTAAAAAAAGCAAAGATTGAGGTTACAGTGAGGCACTTGGGAGGTGAATGGGACCAATTCTTTGAGGGTTTAAAGGGAAAAATGTGATGCTAATAATTTTATAAAAGCACTTACATTAATTCTTCTTTTAAAATGCATGTATTATTTGAGCTGTAAATTTGTTTAAATCAGCATTTTTACAATCATTTTAAATTATAGGTTTTGTTGACATTACATCGTCATTACAAAATCGGCTATAACTTTACACAGAAAAGGTTAGTAGGTGATTTCATCACACTAAAATCATGTTATCACCCATATTGTGTATGTCTTGTGGCTGAATATTTGAAACTGTGTATTTTATCAACAGAAAATGGGCCCCCATTCACTTCCATTGCAAGTGCCTCACTGTAACCTAGATTTTTGCTTTTTTTAAAGAAAAGGAGGGACGAGTCAAAATACATTTTTGTGGTAATCAATATTATGTTAAAAATGCTGTCGCTTCAGCTTAACTTGTATTGAACCTGGAACATTTCTTTAAATAATTTCCATTGAACAATTGGATAACAACATTTTAAGAAATAATATAATAATAAATAAAAAATATGAAAATATAAGAACATGATGATTAATATGGGGAAAAAAGGTTATTTTGCACTTCTAAAATATTTTTGCATTTCTGTTTTCCAGTTCTAAACAATAGAAATCACATTTTACATGTTATGATAGAACATAACAAATTTTATCTTGGGAGGCTTTTCTTTTATATTATATTATATATTATACTTACTATTATATATTATAAGAAAAATTATTATAGACTTTATACAGCACAATAAACATATGTTACATAATTATTTATAAATAGACCATCTCCATTTTACATCAGCGTTTTCATGTTTATGACCGATTCACCAATGGTTTTAATTGGTGGCCAATGCATTAATTACTGTTGAAGTCAGAAGTTTACATACACCATGGCCAAATACATTTAATCTCAGATTTTCACAGTTCCTGAGTTTTAATTGTAGAAAACATTCCCTGTATTTGGTCAGTTGGGATCACTAATTTATTTTAAGAATCTGAAAGGTCAGAATAATAGTAGAGAATTATTTCTTTCAGCTTTTATTTCTTTCATCACATTCCCAGTGGGTCACAAGTTTACATACACTTTGTTAGTATTTGGTAGCATTGCCTTTAAATTGTTTAACTTGTGTCAAATGTTTTGTGTATCCTTTCACAAGCTTCTCACAATAAGTTGCTGGAATTTTGTCCCATTCCTCCAGACAGAACTGGAGTAACTGAGTCTGGTTTGTAGACCTCCTTGATCACACATGCTTTTTCAGTTCTGCCCACAAATTTCCTATCGGATTGAGGTCAGAGCTTTGAGATGGACACTCCAATACCTTGACTTTGTTGTCCTTAAGCCATTTTGCCACAACTTTGGAGGTATGCTTGGGGTCATTGTCCATTTGTTAGGATCATTTGCTACTGAGCTTTAACTTCCTGGCTGATGTCTTGAGATGTTGCTTCAATATATCCACATAATTTTCCTTCCTCATGATGCCGTCTATTTTGTGAAGTGCACCAGTCCCTCCTGCAGCAAAGCACCCCCACAACATGATCCTACCTCTACCGTGCTTCATAGTTGGGATGGTGTTCTTCGGCTTGCAAGCTTCACCCTTTTTCCTCCAAACATCAATGGTCATTATGGCCAAACAGTTACATTTTTGTTTCATCAGACCAGAGGACATTTCTCTAAAAAGTAGATCTTTGTCCCCATTTGCACTTGAAAACTGTAGTCTGGCTTTTTTATTGCAGTTTTTGAGCATTGGCTTCTTCCTTGCTGAGCAGCCTTTCAGATTATGTCGATATAGGGCTTCTTTTACTGTGGATATAGATACTTGATTCACAGGTGTAATTTCTTCAGTGACTGTCTGGATACGCCGTACGATCAGCCGCTCAGGCAGTTTGTATACAACTCTGAGAAGAGAAATTGGTCTGTAATGTGCAGAATCAACACCATTCTTACCAGGTTACAAAATGGCACCTATGTACTTTTGAACAACCTTGGGAGACTTGCTGATGCCAGGATGGTGTTAAAGAATGTCACCAGCCATTATTGAGTTTTTAAGCCGGAGTTCTTAATAAACTCTAGATATATTCCATCGAAGCCGGCAGCTTTCCCAAGCTTGATGTTCTGTAGTGCCTCTGTTAGATCCTCCAAAGACAATTTCCTAGAGAAGATAGGCTGGGCTACCAAAGCCCTCTTCCTCTCACTCAGGGCCTTATTTATTTTCTGAGCATTGTCTTTGGCCACTGTAATCGTAGAGACTCTTTGAAGGCGAGAAGCCACATTATTTGGTGTCATTACACAGAGATGATGTTTTTGGATCAGTATCAGGTGATGTAGTCTTTGAGTCAGCGGCAAGATTATGGAGCAGCCGCCAGTCTTTTATTGACTGTTCATAAACTTCAGAGAGACAATGTTTGTCCCAGCCAGGAATATACTCATTTTGGAACCCACGTGGGATATGGCGCTTTACAAACTGCATTCACTGCCGTTAGACATCACTCATATGCTGTATGAACTGGAGGATAACTGGAGGTATATAGCAAAATCCTACAAATTGGCTTATCAGATATTCCACCATGGTTTTGGCACTGATTTTATCAGCTGTATTCGGGTGCCATAGCTGAGTAATACTGGGCAGTGTTGAATGTGTGGAAAGCTTTGATGATCTGTCGATCCGGGTAATAATATCTCCTCTTGGGTCCTGGGTGACCAAAGTTAGATCGGGAGTATACTCTTTTCTCCACCTGGCTGATCTAAAAGTGCCTTTATCCTTAGGGCTGTATGTAAGGTGGAGATTATTCAGTAACATCCCACCAATGTAGACTGCAGGGTGACGAAAAAGTTTCAATGGAGTATCTGACCTATTTGCCACGTTACAGTGTCGACTGTTGGCATTAGTTAAGGTCACAAACCACCGCATGCAAGTAGGGACATGAGCAGGCTGCCAACTTCCTCCCCAAATCAGCTGTAAGGGGCAGTTTTGGCCAATCGTTATCTTGAGCTAAAAAAAGCAAAAACAAAAGATGCAGTGCTACAAATAAAACAAAACACATGAATCTTTAAAAGTTCAAGATCGTTTTAACTTGACACTTTGTCTCATTAATGCAGGCACCTGCGCAAGACGCTGGGGAAAAAAAAAAACAGTTAGATGGATTGCAGTGGTCAAAAATGTCAGTTTTGTGCATGCTTAAATAGAAAATAATTGAAAAACAGCACAGATGGCTGCAAAAACACGTTCAGAATGAATGGCTGCTAAGTATTGTGCTTTTTTGCTCCTATGTTGTTATCAGGAACTAAACTTAATTTCTTCATTTCTTGAAAGGACATTCACACTATGCTGGTGCTTGAGGCCAATGGAAGTCTGGTTCTGTACACGGGAGTCACTCGGGTGAGCTTTGATTTCAACTGAATTTTGGCGTGCATTAATCCACGTTCAGGTTTTTTGCTTGGAGATTTGACCTGTCTAGAATACACAGTATATTTTCCATGCAAAGATCTCCTTTATTAAATAAGCCAAAGGCAACTGTACATCTGTGCAAGTTTTCTCTCGCAGTCTTGTCGCTTCAGTACATCACGTCCTTCCATCATTTTCCCCAGCAACCACCAGAGATTTGAAAATTGGTTCCAGGTGAGTCACTCATATCTGCATGATAGACATTCATTAGAGCTGGAGAGAAATGAGAGGTTGCTTACAGACACAAAGACATATTTATCATTGATTGTCGGTTTCTACCATGGAATTCATATAACTGATTAATGTCAGAAGATAGTACTTGCAGATCTACAAATGTATATATGATTTATTCATAGAAAAATGTATTTCTCTCCAGCACCAATGATGTTTTAGATGTGAATGACTCACTGAAACAAATTCTCTAGTTCCCTGTTTTTCTAGCTCTTTGGTGATTGGTTGAAATCATGTTTTAGGAAGATAACCTGTCAAACACAATACAAAGGCTGCATCCCAGTTATAATATGTCTTATAAAACTGTGCATGGTTATGTATGATTAGTATGTTTAAAAATAGTATGCCAGCAGATGTTTGAACTATGAATCCGTGCAGTGTTTCTTCTACTTCGGGCACTTTGAACACTGTGGACTTATAGAAAGTTTAGTCTCCTTAAGGCATTTTTCACGCTCTTGTCTACACTGGAAAAATGAAAAACTCAGGTTTTGTGTTATCTACACAACAAAATTGTGTTACTGTTCTAAATATTCTTTGTGCTGTGCACTCTACTAGATAAAATTACGTAAGGTGAATGTGAACCAATCAAGTACACTGCCTGGCCAAAAAAAAGTTGCGAGTCGAATATTTTGATGGACCGCCTTTAGATAAATAGTCTGCACTTATATAGCGCCTTTTTAACCTTAACAGTATTCAAAGCGTGACCCACTGTGACACATTCACCCATTCACACACATATTCTATACACCAATGGCGGTAGAGCTGCCATGCAAGGTGCTAGACTGCCATTGGGAGCAACTTGGGGTTCAGTGTCTTGCCCAAGGACACTTCAGCATGTGGAGTCGTGTGTACCAATCCTGTGATTAGTGGCCGATCCGCTCTACCAACTGTGCCACAGCCGCCCCACAGCTTTGATTACAGCACGCATACATCATGGGATTGTTTCGACAACCTTATGCAACATCACAACTAGGTGTTGTAACGTTTGGTGCCCAAGGAATGGAAGCGAGGAGACGCAGGAGTAGAACCTTAGAATCTTTTAATTATAAACAATGGAGTAGAACATTCTCAGGAGTGGAAACAAACGCTGGAGTGGAAACAAATGCATTCACAAACATAACCATTCAAACATTAACATTCAAGGACTGACAAATACTAAACAAAACTAGAGGGTATATATATACACTTGGAAACTAATGAGGAAATGGAATACAGGTGGGGATGACAATGAACAGATGAAGTGATTAGGGCAGTGGAATCTGGGAAACCTAGTTCTGGGGAAAACTTCAAAATAAGAGTCCTTGAACAGTGGAGACAAACTGTGACTGGTGTAACTGTATGAAATTATCACGGTATGATAACCATCACAAACATGACCACGGTATTATGGTATTGAGGTGCATTGATGATATTATTAGCAGTTTAATATTTGCTTATGAAATATGTTTGATAAACACACACATACATTTTTCAGTTATAACCAAGTCTTGAACTTCATTTTGGATTTCTTCAATGTTAATCCTTTTAACTTTTGATCTTGAACATCAGGACACACTCAATCTGACAAGGTAAAACAATAACAAAAAAATAAATAAGAAATTACAACACATAGAGTAGTCCGATGATTCGGAAAACATATACATAATTTTATGATTTATGAAATTTAATTGTAATTATTTGTAATGATTTTTATCCAGGTTAACACTTCAGATATGCATTTGTGTGCATTCATTAAATTGTTGCATTTTTTATTTAGTTTAATTCTAAACAAAATTGACTGATAATCTATTATTCATTAGCAGATTATTTATTGCCAATTTGTCCAAAACTGTCCATTTTCTGCCACAGTTTCAATGTCATTTTCCTGTAAACCCTATTTATTACCATGTTTTACAAGTAAAATATATTTGTAGTATCAAACACATTGTTGGTCTACTGTTGCGCTGCTTTTAAGCAAAAGAACAAACAGTTGGCACAACGTAATGTTAAACAAGTGCTTCAAACCATTTGCTGCTTTTGTGAATGTGACAAAGCATAAATGTTTTTTATGAAACAGTGGCTATAATTTATTATACTGTATTTCCAATGACATCTCTGCAAATTCTGTGGAGTGGTGTTTACGGAGAAGGTGCTTAAGGTTTGAAGTGTTTCCCGCCTAAGCCGATCCTTTTTTGCGACAAATTTAACAGACTAGGTAACCATCAACAGATGGTGCTTCGTGGGTCTTTAACATACCCAAAGTAATCCCACACAGCTGACTTCAACCGCTTTGGTGCCGTAAATAATTTGGTTCAAGCTCGAACATGTCTGTATGATGCCCTCATGCTTTGCTCCGCTCGTGCAGCTCTTCTGATGTGCTTGTGCTGCGCCTGTGACACCTGCATGTCACCTTTAAAATTGAGTGACAGTCAAATGTAACTTGAGGAAGGTGCAATTTAAAGGTTTATATGATGCTGTAAATGTTGCAGATTCTGTCTTAATTAAACCAATTTGGATTTTTAGAAAAGTTCAGAAGAGTATCTGTCTTTATATTCATGCAATACAATCAATGAGAAGATTTCAATGGTATGATAAACATCTGTTTTAAAAACAAGGCATATTGTGAAACCGTTGTGACCCTAGTCACAGCATTAATTTCCATCCAGAGTTACATTATTTTTTGTCGAACCGCTCCGTAAAGTCTTCTCCGTCAAATCCCAAAGACTTTCAATGGGGTTAAGGTCAGGACTCTGTGGAGGCCAATTCATGTGTGAAAATGATTGCTCATGCTCCCTGAACCACTCTTTCACAATTTGAGCCAGATGAATCTGGGCATTGACGTTCTGGAATATGCCTGTGCCGTCGGGGAAGAAACAATCCATTGATGGTCTTTCAGTACATTCAGGTACTCGGCTGACTTCATTTTATTGCCGTATGATGTTGCTGAGCCTAGACCTGACCAATTGAAGCAACCCCTGATCATAACACTGCCTTAAATTCAAACAGCAACTCTTTTTTTGTTGTTTTGGCCAGGCAGTGTGTGTTCAACATCTGTTTGTTAAATTTGTCAAACTAATGCAACACAATTTTTTAACATAGTTTTCTTTGTTTTCTTCAATCATCACTTGGTTCATATTTCGTCTCAAGCATGCTCTTTTTATTTTGTGGACTTCAAGATCTAAGTATAGGTCTGGGACCAGGCAAAAGCAATAAAATCTATATAAGGCATTTGAAGAGAACCAAAAATAAATGAATGATAAATAAATGGTCCATTTTGAGAAGTAAAAAAAAAAGTATCAGTTTGTGATGCTTATTATACAATTGTAATATACAATTATTATAATCTTGATGTTGTTGTTAACATAGCTTAAACACTTTAAAACGTAATAGGAATAAATTGGATAGTTATTCTAAAAACAGCCAATATAAATGTGGTTTTCGTCCCAATGTGTCCAGAATTTTAGGTTTCGGTTTCAACCAACTATATTTTGATGCGTCACTGCTAATAACTTTAACCTTTTTTTTTTTTTTGCTTTCAGGTGAGCAAAGTATTTGTCCCTGGTCTTCTATCTCCCACGTTCAGCGTGCAGAACCACCAGTTGACCACCCCTCTGGAGAACGTGAGCACTCCCGCCAAAGCTACAGTTCAGCATTTAAGCCGACTAGAGGAGGTATCATTATTGGACTTCAGTGGGGGTACACTTGTATTGTGATATTGTGTCCTTAGTGATTATTTTGTGACTTGAAACAATAATTGAGTCATGTTTGTATAAGCAGGATGATTATCTTTTAGTGGACTTAATGTTGGTGTCCAAGTCCTAATTCTAATGACAGTTCGCTTTGTTCTTACGAGTGGATCAATATCACCATTAAATCAGGATGTTATGGATGGCTCCTTTGTTTTTCTCCTGAAACCACAAACACAACTTGGCTTACGACTTGATAGAATGCAGGTTTGATAATCTAATTTGTGCAGCTGAAATATTGGATCAAATATGCTATTGATTGTTGGTTTAATAAATGATTAATCATAGCCATTAGGGAGTATTTATTGTTATTGAGTTATAGGAGAAGTGCTTCACAGAAAACCCATTTAGAAAAGCCATTTAACATGAAGTATTTTGTCATTCATTGAAACGTCTCTCTCGTGCCCGCAAATGTCTCAAACCACAAACAGCATTTTATTGACTCCATATCCTCAGAGCTACATTAAGAGTGGCTAATTTATTTGTGCAGAAAAACAAACTGGAATAAGAGTTGTTCCTTTTTTGATTGTAAGACAGCATTCACACTCGAGCACCATGACCATTAACTAACGAAGATGTATTAAAAAGCATCATGGAATATGGAATAGTCTGACCAATATTGATTTTAGTGACCCATACTTTACTGATTATTTTTGTGTTAAAGTGTCCAATAACCGATGTGCATAGCTGATTTTGAATTCTTGTTTAATTTGAGCTTTTTGGCACATTATTAACTTCATAATTAAGTCACTAACCTCAGGTGAACTGCTTTACAAAACTAATATGGCACAATATGTCTACAAATAATTGTTTTGACTAAAGTTAGTGGTAGTGGTGTAGTGGGCTAAAGCACATAACCGTTAATCAGAAGGTTGCTGGTTTGATCCCCACAGCCACCACCATTGTGTCCTTGAGTAAGGCACTTAACTCCAGGTTGCTCCGGGGGGATTGTCCCTGTAATAAGTGCCCTGTAAGTCGCTTTGGATAAAAGTGTCTGCCAAATGCATTAATGTAAATGTTAGTTGCAGTAAGCACTTGTTCAGAGCCCCTCATTGGCTTATTAAGATTTAAAATGGAAAAAGTTAATATCTGTAAAAAATATCGGTCAAACCTGTTTCTCTACCCTGGAACTACCATGTTTTTTGGACATGGTATGATTGTTGATGATACCATTCTTTTTTATTTTTTAATCATATACCATTGTAAAATGTCCATTGGTAGAAACGTACCTTCGTAATCCAATGCTTATTTGGACATGCAAATATCATGGTACCATACTTTTTTGAATAAGGAATAAACCTCAAAAGATACACCATGCATATCTTTGTAAATAATGACAAATAAAATCGAGACCCAATGAGGTGCCAGGAAAATGTCAGTGGAAATGATTGTGGCTTTTCATGGTCAAAGTTTATGTTCACCTTCTACAATAGTTTGAAACCCATTACTATAGCCATAAATTCAAATACAGTTTTCACAATCATATAATGATAGTTTTTTGTGTGCTTTTAATGTGTTATTCAGTGCGAATAATAATAATAATAATAAGTAAACTTTAGAAATTTGATGTGCTGCAACTGAACATTATCGTTTTGTTCATGATTTTAATAATCTTTGCGAATGGCTGGTTCTTGTGTCATAATTATGCTTTCTTTTCGAATTCCTAATGCCATGTTTTCCCTCCCTCAGATTGGCATGCCGTCTCCGGTGTTGGAGGTCCGCAGTTTGACGCAGCACCACGAATCATCATGGCTGGAGGACTCGTCGTTTCAACAGGCTGTTCCACACATCCATACGCTCAAAGACCCCGTCAGCAACAGAGTCACTCTGGTCAGTGCCACCTGGCAGCTCTGAACCAAAATAGCAGTTTTACTGCTTCATTGTTGTTCCATTTTGAATCATTCACATTGCTGTATGTCGGTGCTGAGGGCTACAAAAATAATTATAATGCTCTTTTATAAACAATGACTTTATAGGTGGCCTGGGTAGCTCAGTGAGTAAAGATGCTGACTACCACCCCTGGAGTCACGAGTTTGAATCCACGAGTGACTCCAGTCAGGTCTCCTAAGCAACCAAATTGGCCCGGTTGCTAGGGAGGGTAGAGTCACTTGAAGTAACCTACTCGTGGTCACAATAATGTGGTTTGATCTCGGTGGGGTCCGTGGCGAGTTGTGCGTGGATGCCGGCAAGAATAGTATGAAGCCTCCACACGCGCTATATCTCCGTGGTAACACGCTCAAGTCATGTGATAAGATGCACTGATTGACGTCCTTAGACACGGAGGCAACTGAGATTCGTCACTACGCCACCATGAGCGCATTGGGAATTGGGCATTCCAAATTGGGGAGAAAAAAATAAAATAATAATGACATTTTAAAAAGGGGCTTTGATTTAAAAAACAATACCTGAAGCGTATGATTTTCTTGACGTAACGTTAACGGTTCTCGTGCATTTTTCTGCTGATCGGACAAAACTCTGTACTAAATTATTGTCACCATGTTTCCTGCTGGGCTATATGAATAAATATACTCTGTGGTAGCACTGCCCCGCTAGTGAATGTCTCTTAATTATATAATGTTAAAATAAAATTAAACCTCAAAATATTTTAAAATGCAATTTGTTTTTATTATTATTTTTTTCACATAAAAACACTTGTTTACCATGGATAAATTAGGCCCTGAAATTAAATGCTTCCAATGTCTGCTGATTCAGACCAACACTGGTAATAAAAATAAATAAATAAATTGTCTGACACTGATAAAATAAGTCACTGACATGTTGTGCATTTGTACTATTCAATGTACAAAAAATATATTGCATCTGAATTCTAAATGCATTTTCAAAACGTTTTGGCCATGCAGGGTCAAGACTATTGCATTGTTTGTGCTGGCCACTACCGCTGAAGGCAGGAGCTGGTAATTGCTTTTGTCATACGGTGCACGGCTTGTAATTCAGTGCTGCCAAAGTGACGGGACGTGACCGACATGGCATTGTGGCGACTCCGACATGAGCACCAGGAGCTCGTCACTGTTTTGACAAGACTCAATAAGGTCTGGTCCCCTGCAGTCGGGCCACTCAGTCTGCAAGGCCGACGTTCTCATTTCCCACTGAATGATGTGTTCCTGCCAAATGAAATCCCCTTGCGGGCCTGTCAAGGCAATCTTGCCACTACAAACCTACACAGGATGATATGATGCTTAGAAGGGGTTTTAAAAATAGCAAATGTCTACAAAGATTTTCATTCATCCAGGTCATTATAAGAATGCCTTCTGGAATTCCGTCAGAAGCAATTGTTCATTTTGTTTTTTCAATTTTTTTCTTCCAAACGAGCAACAATAATCTTCTGAATTCTATCGGATATAAATGGCAACATGATGCCTGTAGGTTCGAGTTTCCATGTGATTTAGTATGCAGTGGTGTTGCTCATTTAGTATGCTCTGGTAAAGTATCCGCCTCTCACTTTTTTTTTTGTGCAGGAATTGAGCACCGGTTCCATGTTAAGAATCACCATTCCTGAGGTGGCCACTTCAGAGTTGGGTAAGAGAAAACATACTGTCCAGCGGTGTGACGCATCACTTTGAACACAATACAGAGTTGAGTCAGTTTGTTTATGAGAACAAGACTATTTAAGCCTGGTCAAAGCACTTGTTTAACCTGCCCCCCACCACCAGAGTCCCACCACAAAATTATTAATTTTTCATCTTTTGCAGCACATTATCAGTCATATAATATAAACCATAATTTACATGGCAAACATGTTTTATTGAGCTTTAAAAAAAATGGAAAAGAAATGGCTTAACTTGATAAATTACAAGGAAGAATGTGCTTAAAGGTGCGCTACGTAAGTTTGACTCCTAACGAAAGGAATAGTAATTTTGTAATGTATGCATTAACTAATGACCATTCACATAATGTAAGATGAAGACTCCAGTCATATCAGTAACTTTATAAAAGCTTTAAAAGATTGCAGTTTCATTCTTTTGGGAAAAGGTAGTGTGTGTCAGGAAGAAGTATATTTATATTTTCATTAAATGTGAAGAAAGATTTTGCAATAATTAAAAATAGCTGAAAATGTAATTTATTCCACATTCTACCTGATGCGTCAAAGATTATAACAAATCATTCTTGCTATTTGAAACTAAACCATGTCTATAGCCCTAATATGACAGTAATTGTTTTACATGGTGATTTAAGGTTATTTAACCTGATGCAAGGGCTAGTCAGTGATATTTATTGCCATCCGAATCCAAAATGTTTTTCTCCCACTGCGCACTAAAAAATCCCCGGGCAATTAACCTAATGTTTTTTGACAAACAACATAAGGTTGTTGTGGTAATTCAATTTCCATCTGAATCCACATCTCTGAGTTTAAACGCTGTTTTGAAAATCTTTTTTCACCTCTGCCAAGAGCCATATAGTTCCTATTTAACAAGATGGACATTAATGTGCACGTGTACATTTAATACAATGTAGGTATGTATTAGAGAATTTTTTGAAAATATTCACAATAAAATTACATCGCTGCTCCACGACAGTAAGAGGGGGTTCTTACATAGTAGAAAAAGACAAAACGTACGGATCTTGAAGGGATGTTGCAAACCGTTGGAACCCCTCATGATATAATTTTGGGAGGAGACTTTAATCTTTTGCTGGACTCTTACGCTTCACAAGATGTGTAAAAATCTTAGTCTTAAAGCTATTTGGAGACTTTTGGAACCCATCTAGTAGGGACTATACATTTTCTTTCATCAGTCCATAAGATTTATTCTAGGATAGATAATATTTTTATGTATCCAAGTCCCTCATTTCATCTGTTGTTGATGGCTCAATTGGAAACATTTTAGTCTCGGATCACACCCTGGTGAGTTTAGAGGTGTTTCCATATATGGAGAAAAAGTAATCATATAGTTGGAAATTTTATGTATCCCTTTTGCAAAATCCTGTACTGGTCCTCAGTATCCTCTGTGGGCGTGGCTTGGGAGGCACTTAAAGTGGTTCTTAGGGGCCGGATCATACAGTATGCCTCAATCATCAAAAAATCCAAAGCACGAAAACTCGTGGAGTTGGAAGGGAATGGCTGAAGCACCAAATGTAATCTGATGGCCTCAGAGAATTGACCCGATTGAAATACAGATGTAATACTATTTTGTTACGGAAGGGTCAAGACTAGTTGGCATGGACTAATGTTTTGACGAGTGGCAAAACTAGTCGAAGCCGACTGGTCAGTTTGGCGGTGCAACCCCTAATACAAATATTACATGCGACTGATCACGTGAGAATCCAAATTCAGAATTCGTAGATTTACAGAACTTGCTTCGCCACGGTGAATTCATTGTCATCCCAACGGATACGTTTTATCACAGTGGTGCCATGGAAATGTACTTTTACAGACGTCACCCTGAGAAACAGTTACTGTCCCAATATTAACCAATTAGTTAGCGTTACTTTGGTGATTGTATTTAAATCGTCAGAATTTGCAACTATGTTCAATTCATACATAGAAAACCAAATATTTCTGTTTGCATTGCATAACAATGCTTGTACATGTTCAGCAAACATAAGATGTAATGAAAACCCGATACCGTCTCTACACCACCATATGGAGTGGTGGTGGCGTAGTGGCTAAAGCACAGGGCTGTTAATCAGAGGGTCCCTGGTTCGAACCCCACTGCCACCACCATTGTGCCCTTGAGCAAGGCACTTAACTCCAGGTTGTTCTGGGGGGATTGTCCCTGTAATAATTGCACTGTAAGTTGCTTTGGATAAAAGCGTCTGCCAAATGCATAAATGTAAATGTAAATGTACAGGGCAAGTGATGGTTCTGTTTCCAGTCATTCAGACTGAACATGTTATTGCACTAAAGAAAAGCAACATGCAGCTCATCAAATAAAACAGAACACCGTTGCCTCCAGACGTGTTTTTATAAGTTCTTTTAACTTGACATGCTGTCCAAACAACAAAGCATTCTTGGACGAGACGCACAGCGATGTTCAAAATAGTCCATCTAGTGTAGGTTTATATAGACAAATATAAATAAATAACTGCTCTGAGGGACACAAAAACACATTCAATGAGCCCTGCCTCATGTTGTAGTGTCTTGTTTAATAGCCACACTCCACATAAATGTTATTTTGTAATGTGCTTGACGCTTCGATCCTGATGTTTTAGCATACTGTAAATGAGACATGATTTAAAACTGCCCAAGGATCTGTCCCTAATGAATGCTTTAAAATGAAGTAAAAAAGTGAGTCATACCCACCACTTTCTACATTTAGATATTTGACCTTTTCTTATGGAGTTTTACATGTTAACTGTAAATATTCCAGGAAGTGCATTTCACATGCTCTGAGCCCTGTCATTAGTGGTGTTTGCTAAGGCAAGCATCACTATTATTACTGCTCACTCTTAGAGATTTTAAGGGTTAAGTGTGTAGGAGTGTATAAGTATGAGCTGAATGGGACTATTAAAGGGTCATTATTTACAAAGCTTTATGTTGTTCCAAACATGAGATGTTAATGAGATGCTAAGCCAAATATTCAGTCCAGCCACCATTCAATTTCATAGTATGAAAAAAGATGCAATAAAAGTGAATGGCGTCTTTTGTATTCTACACATGAAAGTAAGCCATACTAGTTTGTAATGACTTGAGGGTGAGTAAATGATGACAATTTTCATTTTGAGGTCAACTATACCTTTAAGTGTGTTTTATGCTCTGTTTCTGTTGGTTCAGTTAGCACTTATTGTGAGGAAGGGATTATTTGTGTTTCTGTTGTACACAAATGGTGCATAATACTTTAACACATGCATAAAAAAAGAAAGATAATAGTCATTTGTAGTTTTAGTTCACTTCTGCTCAAGTTATCGCTCGTCATCATGCCATCACGCACTCTTGTTGACTCTGCCTGCAGCTTAATTAGCAAACAAACAGTGAAAGGTCAGAATAGAGCTGAAGAAAATGCCACTTTATTGGCGACACCACTTTTAATCTAAAGCATTTACTTACAGGAAGCTGGCATTAATTAAAAATAATTGTAAAGAATGCTGAATGAGCAGATATCACATGCAGCCAGCTATTAAAACAAAATTAATCATACATGGGGAAATCGCATCTCCTCAACAAACCGCACGATTTGAGGTATTAATCTTTTCTTTAGCATAAACGTGCAGGATGAGTTATGTAGGGATAGCTCATCCAAAAAGGAAACTTCTGTGTTCATTTACTTTACCTCATGTCATATGATATTCTGTCTTACCTTGCAACACAGAAGATGGAAGGCTATATGTTAGACTCAGTCACCATTCATTGTCATTGCATAAAATAAAGATGCAATGGAAGTTAATGGTGACTGAGACTAACATACCTCCTAACATCTCATTTTGTGTTTCACAGAGAAAAGAAAGTCATATGAGTTTGGAACAAAGTGAGGGTAGAGGTGGGCGATATATCGAATATATTTACAAAATAATCGCAATGATTTTGCTGACGATATAAAATTAAGCAATATCATGATTTTAATGTGTTTTATTTGTCCATTAAGTTTCATAAAGAGCACATCAGTAGAGTAATTTCACGATCCTTCAGGGATGCACTATTAATAAAAATGACATCAATATTGTGATATGGTCGGGGGGCCTGGGTAGCTCAGCGCGTATTGACAATGACTACCACCTCTGGAGTCATGAATTCAAAAACAGGTGGGCTGAGTGACTCCATCCAGGTCTCCTAAGCAACCAAATTGGCCCGGTTGCCAGGAAGGGTCTCTATCACATGGGATAACCTCCTTGTGGTTGCTATAATGTGGTTCTCGCTCTCTGTGGGGTGTGTGATGAGTTGTGTGTGGATGCCGTGGAGAATTGCGTGAAGCCTCCACCAGTGCTCCGTGGAGAATTGCGTGAAGCCTCCACGCGTGCTATGTCTCAGCGGTAACGCACTCAACAAGCCACGTGATGAGATGCGTGGATTGGTGGTCTCCAAGGCAACTGTGATTTGTCCTTTGCCACCCGGATTGATGCAAGTCACTACGCCACCATTAGGACTTGGAGTGCATTGGGAAATGGGCATTCCAAATTGAGGAGAAAAGGGGAGAATTTTGTAATTTGTAAACAAATTGCGATTATGGTCATGGTGCAAAAGACTGCACTTAAAGACAAATAAACATGCATGAAACTGTATGTGTGCGCTTCACGATGTGAAGGGTGACACTTTTCTGTGCATGAGTGGGGCTCACAGGCCTGTGTGTTTTTAGCACTTTTAAAGCAGTTCAGCTGCATTGTGAAAGAAATGTACTGCATGTTCAGTCATTTGCTCAATTCCAAACATTAGTGACCATTACAAGTTATTTTACAAATGAGAAAGCATTTGACAGTGTGGACAGGCAGATCCTCTGGAAACTTCCAAAGATCACCAACATTATCAGGAACTCCTTTGAAGGTATGACCTTCAGTGCTCCATGAGTGTCAGAACGCCAAGGCCTTAACATACACAAAGGGAAGAGCAAGATTCTTATGATCAATGGCGCTGTCAACAGAAGCCCCAGGACACTAGAAGAGGTGGAGAACTTCATATATCTCAACCGCATCGTAGACATGAAAGGTGGAGCGGACTCGGCATGGATCAGCAAGGCAAGGGTAGCTTTCCTCCAACTGAAAAATGTCTGGAGATCAACTGACCTGAACATCAACACTAAGATCAGGATCTTTAACACGATTGCGAAGCCTGTCCTACTTTATGGAGTGGAGACCTGGAGAACCACTGCTACAACAATGAGGAGAATCCAGACATTCATCAACACATGCCTCTGAAGGATTCTCCGTGTTCGCTGGCCTGAGGCCATTAGCAATAAAGAACTTTGGCAGCGAGCAAAACGGCAACCAGTGGAGGAAGAAATACTCCAAAGACACTGGAGATGGATTGGCCACACCCTCTGAAAAACTGCTTTCAGCATCACATGGCAACCCCTCACCTAGAACCCACAAGGAAAGCGAAATCGAGGTTGACCAAAAAACAACTTACACCATGATATAGAGGCAGACATGAAGGAGATGGGATACACCTGAAGACAACTCGAGAGAATGACTCGGGATCGGGATTCTGGCAGAACTCTTGTCTTGCTCAGAGCTTGGTAGGCCTATTCCCCTGGCAGGGCCAAAGGAGAAAGGAGATGAGACAAACGTGGCACAATATAACAGAAAAGGAGATGAAAGCATCTCACCAGATGCAGAACATTGTAAACTACAAACTACAATACAGTTAATTGTTATTAACATGTGATCCTTATTCTGATTCTATCTCTACAGTCAAACGTTGCTTGCAGGCCATCAGGTTCATTCTGCCCAAGGACACTGCTATGAAAGTGTTGGTCAAGTGGTACAACAGCTACAATGCCCCTGGAGGTCCCAGTATGCACCTGGAGTGGAACTTGTTTGTCACATGCCTAATGACAATGATGGGTTATAACACAGAGCGATTGACGTGGACACGCAAACGTGAGTTTATCCTAAATCTGAGCACTTATTTGGAACACATTTTTTGGCTGACCTCTTTTGTTTGGGTTTAATCTCTGTGTGAGACATTGTGTTAGATTACTTTAGGGTATACAAAGATTTTCTGAAGTACCTGTGCTACAGGTTAAAATTAAGATCAAGGGGTCTTATATTAAAAAAATTTCATCATTCAAGTTTAATATTTTAGGAACACATTTCTGAACACCATATAGCATTAGCATGTAAATGTGAGCGGTTATGTACATGTTAATACTTTTACATTTTTCATATTTTGTGTGATAATTATCTCATCCTTAACCTCATGCCGTCTAAAACTTGTATGATTTTAAATTTTTTTGTATGATATATGAGGTGTTTTTCTATACAATGCAAGTCAATGGGGTCCAAAGCTTTTAAGGTAAAAAAAAAAAAGACAAAGACAGCTTGAAAATAATGCATACAACTCATGTGGTTTAATCCATGACTTCCGAAGTGATACTATCATATACATGCGTCAAGAGCCGAAGAAGTGTGAATTGGCTTCTGTCATGTATTCTGTATTTTGGTCTTTTCTCACTCAAAACCAATCGTATTATCTCCGAAGACATGGATTAAACCACTTGAGTCTAATGAACAACCTTTATGCTGCCTCTATATCCTTTTTGAAGCTTTTTGAATCCATTGATTTACATTGTATAGAAAAACACCTCACATATCCTTTGAAATATCTTTGTTTGTGTTCTGAAGAAAGAAAGTCATACGAGTTTGAAACAACATAAGGGGCTAGCAAATGATGTGAGAATTAAATTTTTGGGTGAACTCTTCCTTTTGTGTGTAAATAAACTTGTGATATCTAAATATGCATTTATGGTTGCTAAGTGAAGTGAATTACAGATTCTTTGACATATGTAAAAAATATTCAGCATGTAAAAATATTGCAGTGACATTTGCAATTGGTTTATGATGCACTTGTATGTCTTTAACTATTGTCATTAACACAGTTGCTATCTCCTCAGCTTCATTTTGACGTGCCTCTTTCTCCAGTAATTGCCCCTAAGAAGGCTCGCCCTGCTGACACAGGCTCTGATGATGTGAGTGACCTTAGACCACTGGACCAAAGTATCTTAATCATCTGCTCTCTCTTGTGACTTGATTTGCTATCAATTAAACTGCCTATTTAAGATTTAAAAAAGCATGTCAATAGTTGGGATAATGTAGTCAGGGCATTATCCCCCAAAAAACCTCAACAGGGTGATCAGGACCCCCATGCAAATCTGAGCCACTTCTTACAAGGCTACTCACCAAATAAATAAAAACATGGACATGAAATGTTTTTATGTGAGAAGAAAGAGACTTGGAGTGATATGAGAGACATTGTTGGCTGGGACAACAGTCAATTATATAGTTTATCTGTCATTATATGAAAATATCTAAAAGCATAATGCTGCAACTGACCAATCAGAATCAAGGATTCAAGATTGTAGTTTAATTAAGCTACTGTTTTTAACAGCCTGGTCTCATTAACATTACGTGACCGTATTAACATTTTTGCTGAACAAAATTATGTGTATTGTCCAGTGGGGGTGCCAAAAGTGAGTGAAATTGTGTCATAATCAGACGAGGTTTTAAAGTGAATGCTAGATTGAGGTTTTAATGAGTAAAACGTACATTTATATTATATATTTACATTTGGCAGACGCTTTTATCCAAAGCTTACAGTGCACTTATTACAGGGACAATCCCCCCGGAGCAACCTGGAGTTAAGTGCCTTGCTCAAGGACACAATGGTGGTGGCTGTGGGGATCGAACCAGCGACCTTCTGATTAACAGTTATGTGCTTTAGACCACTACGCCACCACCACTCCACGTACCTCCCTAACCTAAAACTTTAGCCTAAACCTAACCAAATAGTGATTATAAAATCAAATGAGGGGTGAACAAACAGACATCCTTACCCTAAAGCAGGGCATTCAGAGGATGCCAGGGGGTGCTGAGAGCAAATTAGAGAGGGGGGGGGGGGTGTTATGTTACAAATGGGGGCGTTTATCTCCTATAATAATCAAATCCATCGTCAAGTTCTTCTTTGCATTAAAACATTTATCTAGACTTGGAGTAGATCAGTTGGTTCTCAATTATATGGGTTGGTACGCATTTGTACCGTGGTTCGTCTGATTTTGAAGTCCTTTTGATGCCTTACAGAAAAAGTGTTTCAATATCACAACATAGCAGTGTTTGAGTAATAGAGTGAAAAATGAGTACTTATAATGTCATAGTCTGCCGTTGTACTTTTTGATTTGTGTAAAAGTGAATAAAACGCTCTAAAACGTTTGCAAATATGAAGTTGTAGTAATGTTCATTCTCTGAGATTATGTAGGTTTATAATGTGTATAATATAGAACCGTTTTAAAGGGGTTCTCATGTGTTATGATCTGTTTTGGCATCTACAGGATTGGGGATACCTCCGTTGCTCCGACTACCACTGGCAGGTTTTCATGCGACCTTCGATGGCCGTTCAAGGCCTGGAAACCGTTTTGCCCCCTGGTGGTGTGGAAATTCATGAATCTGCTCTAAGGCTGGAGTCGTCCGCCCTGCTTTTCTCACACATCCCGGTTCTCTTCTACGTCCTACACCTGCTCTATGAGGATCTGAAGTTGGATGAGCTACAGCGGAGTGGGGCGAGAGCTCTGGTCGGGTTACTGCAACAGCTGGCCAAGTATGTATTTGATTTCAATTTTGGTACTTTTGCCACTTTTTCATAGGTATAAGAACAGATAGGACAGCAGGAGCTCAAACTCGAATTAGACTTAAACTTGTGTCGCCCACGTGAGCATCAAGGCTCAATGCGTTTGTCTCAGTCTGTCTGATGCATATTGCACTCAAATCACTTGTGAAAGCCACAAGCCCCAATTAGAGTTAGGGTTAGGTTTTTTTATCAAACAAAACCATCTTTAAAGGGTACCAGGGTGATATTATTAACAAAAACTTGTGTTTGGCTTTGCCAAGGTTTGGCAGGTTTGTAGCTTAAAATCTTTAAGTCATGGAAAACCTGGAAATGGCAGGGAATTTTGAAATTGTGATTTCCAGGCCTGGAAATGTCATGGAAGTTAATACAATCTTCAAAGTCATGGAAATATCATGGATGTTTTTTTTATAGTTAATATATTTGTATTTATTATGCTCTGTCCTAAAATATTTAATTGGGGTCTTACATTGCACTAGATTAAAAGCACACGGTGAAGAGTTTATCATGTTATTTAGAGTACCTGAACAATTAGGGTGCTTTCACACTACCACCTTTGGTGCACACTCTGGTTTGAATGACGTCAAAGTTAGATTAGTTTAGATAATGTGAACACTGTTTTCAAAACTCTGGTGTGCATCCCGGAAACCGCACCCGAGTCTGCTTGAATATTTGGTCCGCTGCATATTTTAACCATTAAATAAATACAGTATCTCTCAAAAGTGAGTACACCCCTCACATTTTTGTAAATATTTGATTATATCTTTTCACATGACAACACTGAAGAAATGACACTTTGCTACAATGTAGTGAGTGTACAGCTTGTATAACAAAATGACATTTTCACTTAGGTGTGTACTCACTTTTGTTGCCATCGGTTTAGACATTAATGGCTGTGTGTTGAGTTATTTTGAGGGGACAGCAAATTTACACTGTTATACAAGCTGTACACTCACTACTTTACATTGTAGCAAAGTGTCATTTCTTCAGTGTTGTCATGTGAAAAGATATATTCAAATATTTACAAAAATGTGAGGGGTGTACTCACTTTTGTGAGATACTGTAGATTTTTAAAAACTATCGGCCGGTTTAACCATTATCAACAATTTCTACAAACTTAGACATCGGCAAAATCCACTATCGGTCAACCTCTACTCGAAATCATCGGTTTACTCTCTGCTTTTGACATCAAAACACAAATGGGCATGCGCACAACACTTGCGCACATTGGATAAGCTGGTAAGTATGAGGTGTTTCCAAGTAGAGCGATATGGGGATTATGAGCAAAAATCTGTGTTGATCAAGGTTTAAAGAGTTTACATGACCACACTCATCGTCAGCTTATTAAACATAACCAGTGCAAGAATGTGCATGTGAACACTATCATTGTCAACAGAATATTGAATATATCATAATAAATATTACATATATCGACCAGCCCTCGTTAGTATTGATAATGAGACTTAATAAAGGTCCGTCTTTATGTCTGCGGCTCCAGACACTGATCTTTGCTGTCTACCTCATTAATCAGTTCTGTGTGAGTCATGATCTGGCTCGAGCCGTACACAAGTATTGGTGTATATATCGAGCGTCTGATGACTTTTTTTTACCTGAAAATATAGATATTTTTTCCTCTCATTTCATTAGGGACCTACGACTGGACGATTACATTGATCTGTACTGGCGCGATTACCCCTCATTCATCAAAACGCTCAAGGAGGCCTGCTTGATTGATCAAGGTACGAGGCGGATCAATGTGGTCTTGGCCCCTCATTAGCAGCTAAAGGGATTTCTGTTCATTTACCAGACAATGCTGACTTGCTAGGGGGAGCACCGCCATGTTTAAGGTTTGATTGACAGGCTTAGTTGCCATGGCAACCATTTTAAGTGACTTGATTAGTTGAATGTGTGGAAGTTGACAAATTACATGGACATTTTATTGAGACTGGTCACCATTTCTTTCAAGTTTCAAGTTTTTCACCATTTTAATCACCTTATTGCTTCTCTTAAATTGTCTTGTGGTGTAACAAATGTATTATTATTTTTTTTTTTTAAGTACAAGGATTCTATACGAGGTCATTAAAGTGGGCTTTCCTTGTACCCATTCCTGGTCATATTGTGCATGAATTGTGAGCATATTATTCCACATAAAAATGTGTTCTTTAATGTGTGCTTTAAGAAAGCTGCATGAATAATTATACATCGATTGGACAAATGCGAGTTAAAACAGTTTTAGATATATAGTATAGCTTTTCACACTGCAGGAAATCACTGCCGCTTCCGTGATATGACATGTCAATTGTCTCCGTGTTCAGCTCAGATGGAGTTGATGGCTTGGCCTTTGTTCCTGAATGAAGAGGCGCCGTGTGTGTTCGGCTGGCTCAGTCGCTGTCTGAGAGGGCAAGATGTGTCTCCTTTTCCCTACCTGCCCTGCATCTGCGAGAGGACAAAGCTACTGGTGCTGGTAAGGACCAAAATGGATGGGTCTGGATCAAACGACTCAATGGCCATTAGCTGACATTTAAATGAGATGCCTAATTTGTGCGCTTTCCAGTTCACTGTCAGTTGGCCTTCTGTTTGATGTAGTCTGGTGTAATGTCTTTGGGATACCACATGGGGGTGATATGACATTTACTGTACTTAATGCTGAACGATGCATGGATGCGGTGCAGTCGGCAGTCGATATTGTGAATCTAGTCATCATACACAAAAGTGTATGAAAGGGTTTTGTGCATCAAGTGACATTGCTGAGTTTTCAGATTAGTGTATGAAACATGTGTAACTATGTATTGTGCAAAACTGAACGATTAGAAATTATGTTTCTTTTGACAATTTTCTGTATGAAACCTCAAATAGTTTCATTCAAGCTGTCAAACCACAAAAAGACATACTTTTGAAAATACATCGTGTAGGCCAGGTGTGTCAAACTCAATTCCAGCATTATGTTTGCCCTCTAATGGCTGGATGAAACATTTCTAGCACCCATGCATTTACGAATAATATTGCCTATTTTGTGCATTCAAAATAGCGCTTTGCACTGGTTCACAAGAACATTTTAATTGCCTCTGCTGCGTGGTTGAGTTCGGTCCACGAGAAAACATGAATGCTGTGAGCTCGCTCTGAGTCATGCTGATTTTTGGTCTGGGTAGCACAGTTTCATTATGTTTTTGGAGTGAGCAAAATGCAATACAAAAAATAAGGTTAGGATGACAGGAAAAGCCTCATAAATATTTATAAGGAAAATACTGATTGGTCAGTAAAATGTTCTGACCTGCCATATTAGATTTCAGTAATTAGCTTGCGTCTCTGGGCATAACCGGCATAAACTAGTGTTTTTACTTGATGCCTAAACACCGCCAATCATCTGCACTTTTAGATTTTAGCACTTCTAGCATGCTACATGCGTATCACTGACGTTGACGAGATTAACCCCTTAGGTATCTGTGGCAGGGCGGAGGGCGGGGCCGGGTCGAGATTCTACACACCTGGTCCCTTATCAGGCTAATCAAGCCTCCGAGAGGGATAAAGGCCGACTATGGAGGAGTGTGGAGAGAGAGAGAGATCGTTTACGGACATGTCCGTCATGTGTGTGTTTGTGTCTTCTGTTTAAGTTTATTATTAAAATATTATTTATATTATCAAGCAGGTTCTGGCCTCCTCCTTTCCATCTAAATTTACGCTACAGAATCGAAATTTGGTACCGAACGCAATTTGGTCGGTGCCTAAAATGTATCAAACTCGATACCCAGCCCTACTTTTGATAATGATTTGGGTTGAACGTTATGGGAAAAAAAATGAGATGCTCTCCGTGGCACTGCAGAATTTTGAGCAGTCTCCTGAGTTATAGCTGGGTGCCACCGACAGACGCCGAGTGGTGACAGTGTGCGCGTCTTCATAGAAAATAATTGTTTCTAATTTTAAAACACCACGTTGTCTACCAAATGTGTCTGTTGTGCGACCCCCTTTTAGTTTCCGCTTACACTTTACATTGAAAAAATGTCGCAATATATCAATAATCATCTGCTGAATTTTCTGATTATTGATATGTGAAAAATACATTAATTAGCCAATAAATACATGATCTGTGCTTCAGTGTGAATGGGTGACGCACTGTTCTGCATGCACAAACAGGGCTCGTGATACACGGTTTGTAACAGCCGTGGGAAAATAATAATAATAGCTCAGGTATATATTATAATAACAAACTTGACTGAGTCCCACAATATTAATTCTGTATTATAATAATATTCAGGTTTCCAAAACAAAGTGAGTGAAATTGTATATTGGTACAGAAATGAGAATTCTTCCTTGTGTTCATTGAGTGGATTTTTACTTTATAAATTAAACTTCTTGATTATATTTGGCTACAATGGCTGTTTGGTTGAAATGATGGTTCCTCTGATTTAAAATATGTCAAGAAATATCAAGGTATTTTTTGTAGCCATATTTCCCAGCCCTTCTTTACACTAAATTTACAACCACATAAGACAACAGCATTCACTCCCAAAAAACACATAGTGTTTTGCAACTGCATTTTCATTAAATCAACATAGTTTGTATAATACCAGACAGTGTGACCAGTCAGTTCTGACTTCTGAATCATCCTCTAAGGGTTCAGGAATGCCCAACAGGGGGTGCTAGCAGTGAGCATAGGTGCTGGGTCTGATGCCCTTAACTCACACACATGTTCTGTGCAAATGTCAAGCAAGTTAGATGGCAAAGTGCTGCAAGCTAATCATAATGACATTTTACGAGCGCCGAGTCCTCCCTGGGCGCACTCAACGTCCTGTGAGTGTGTGTGCGAGAGATGCCCCACCTTAATTAATCCATGGAAGCGCAGGGCTGAATCAATCATAAGGGTGCTGGGAAGGATCACTGGTGCTATATATGTGTTTGTGTCAGTGTACTTCCTTCCATCCGGCCCAGCAAAACTCCACGAAGGTGCTGAAAACCTGTTACACAATTATGGAGCGTGTTTACCCCACTGTCACTTAGATTAGAGCCAGAACATTAGAGCATCCATTTAACCCTCTCTCTCTCTCTCTCTCTCGCTCTCGCTCTCTCTCTCTCTCTCTTTCCATTTCTCATACACTTATACACCCTCTGCCTCTCTCTGCCTGTCTTTCTCTTTTCCCAACTCTTTTCCTTCTCCCTTATATTTAGTAGTACTTGCTAAGGCAAGCATCTCTAATATTACAGCCAATTCTTGGCGAAATGGCGAATTAAAACAATCTCTAACCTAAGTGTTTAACTTTGGCATATAATTATTTCCACATCGTTTGTGCAATGGACATGAATGATACGTCAAGTCGTGTGAGTTAAGGAGTGCTGGGCTTTTACCAAAAGGGTATGTTTACACAAGATATTAATGCTGCGTTCACATCCTGATGGTATTACTGTAATAATAACAACGAGATGACAACTCTGAGATTCTACTCATAGCGATGTTGCAAATTGACTTTCCTTTGCTATATTTTAACGCTGAATTATACTTTCCCTTTGGATCTGCACTGGCAGAGCACATTTTTCTAAAAAGACAACTTTCACTACTTATTTTTCTCAAGAACAACATATGATGGCCTTGTAGACACAGACTTTATATATGTGCATTACCTTAAAGCCATCAATATTGGTTTCTATGCATGCTCCGGTACTGTTATAAAACATATATATATATATCCTTCTCAAAAAATTAGCATATTGTGATAAAGTTCATTATTTTCCATAATGTAATGATAAAAATTAAACTTTCATATATTTTAGTTTCATTGCACACCAACTGAAATATTTCAGGTCTTTTATTGTTTTAATACTGATGATTTTGGCATACAGCTCATGAAAACCCAAAATTCCTATCTCAAAAAATTAGCATATTTCATCCGACCAATAAAAGAAGTGTTTTTAATACAAAAAAAGTCAACCTTCAAATAATTATGTTCAGTTATGCACTCAATACTTGGTCGGGAATCCTTTTGCAGAAATGACTGCTTCAATGCGGCGTGGCATGGAGGCAATCAGCCTGTGGCACTGCTGAGGTGTTATGGAGGCCCAGGATGCTTCGATAGCGGCCTTAAGCTCATCCAGAGTGTTGGGTCTTGCGTCTCTCAACTTTCTCTTCACAATATCCCACAGATTCTCTATGGGGTTCAGGTCAGGAGAGTTGGCAGGCCAATTGAGCACAGTAATACCATGGTCAGTAAACCATTTACCAGTGGTTTTGGCGCTGTGAGCAGGTGCCAGGTCGTGCTGAAAAATGAAATCTTCATCTCCATAAAGCTTTTCAGCAGATGGAAGCATGAAGTGCTCCAAAATCTCCTGATAGCTAGCTGCATTGACCCTGCCCTTGATAAAACACAGTGGACCAACACCAGCAGCTGACATGGCACCCCAGACCATCACTGACTGTGGGTACTTGACACTGGACTTCAGGCATTTTGGCATTTCCTTCTCCCCAGTCTTCCTCCAGACTCTGGCACCTTGATTTCCGAATGACATGCAAAATTTGCTTTCATCCGAAAAAAGTACTTTGGACCACTGAGCAACAGTCCAGTGCTGCTTCTCTGTAGCCCAGGTCAGGCGCTTCTGCCGCTGTTTCTGGTGCCTGTGCACGGTGGCTCTGGATGTTTCTACTCCAGACTCAGTCCACTGCTTCCGCGAGGTCCCCAAGGTCTGGAATCGGTCCTTCTCCACAATCTTCCTCAGGGTCCGGTCACCTCTTCTCGTTGTGCAGCGTTTTTTGCCACACTTTTTCCTTCCCACAGACTTCCCACTGAGGTGCCTTGATACAGCACTCTGGGAACAGCCTATTTGTTCAGAAATTTCTTTCTGTGTCTTACCCTCTTGCTTGAGGGTGTCAATGATGGCCTTCTGGACAGCAGTCAGGTCGGCAGTCTTACCCATGATTGCGGTTTTGAGTAATGAAACAGGCTGAGAGTTTTTAAAAGCCTCAGGAATCTTTTGCAGGTGTTTAGAGTTAATTAGTTGATTCAAATGATTAGGTTAATAGCTCGTTTAGAGACCCTTTTCATGATATGCTAATTTTTTGAGATAGGAATTTTGGGTTTTCATGAGCTGTATGCCAAAATCATCAGTATTAAAACAATAAAAGACCTGAAATATTTCAGTTGGTGTGCAATGAATCTAAAATATATGACAGTTTAATTTTTATCATTACATTATGGAAAATAATGAACTTTATCACAATATGCTAATTTTTTGAGAAGAACCTGTATATATACACACACACACACACACACACACCGATCAGCCACACCATTAAAACCACCTGCCTTATATTGTGTTGGTCCCCCTCGTGCCACCAAAAAACCGGCAACCCGCATCTCAGAATAACATTCTGAGATAATTTTCTTCTCACCACAATTGTACAGAGTGATTATCTGAGTTACTGTAGACTTTGTCAGTTCAAACCAGTCTGGCCATTCTCTGTTGACCTCTCTTATCAACGAGGCGTTTCCATCCACAGAACTGCCGCTCATTGGATTTTTTTTGTGTACACTGATCAGCCACAACATTAAAACCACTGACAGGTAAATTGAATAAAATGTATTATCTTGTTACAATGGCACCTGTCAAAGGGGTGGGATATATTAGGCAGCACATGAACAGTCAGTTTTTGAATCTCATGTGTTGGAAGCAGGAAAAATGGTTAAGTGTAAGGTAGGGCTGAGCGATTAATCGAATTTGATTTGCAGTTACGATTTTAGCTTTCAAGATTATGAAAACAAGATAATCGAGGTAAAGCGATTATTGTGCTGAATTCCTTTTCGCAATCAAACACCCTGGTGTTATATCTTTAAAGCATCCTTTATTAAAGTTAAAATAATAAAGAATCCTGTAATAAAATTAAACTCATAAACTGCCATTTCTCTCAGCGGTCAGTGCCACGTCTATGAGTTGCGTGAAGTGACCGGGGAAGAGACTTCGCCCGGCTAATGTACACTTGCGCATGTTTTCTGCAGCCAGATTTTAACCTGATTGCTCACGATGTAGTGAATCATAATATATGTCATGTTCACTGTGTGTATCTTATAAAGACAATTGCTGATACACAGCTCTGTTAAGAGGAGAAAGTTGTTTTTGGTGAGTTTAAGTTGGATTGAAGTGAACAGAAAGGTGAGAGAGGGTAGTCTTCACCCCATTATACACTGCAACAAAATAAGTTTTTGATTTGTTTTGGCTTGTTTTCCAACACATTTATCTAAATCTCCTTTAAAACAATGTACATTTACTTTAGGAGCTATACTGCAAAAGAAAAATTGTTTGTCCGGGCAAGCAGACTGATTAAAATGGCAATAACGAAAAAATAACCAGCTATATTTGTGATAGCAAAGGCCTGTGTCACTTTTTAGAAAGTTCATATTCTTATTCTGCTTTTGAAATCAATCCAGAGTGTGTAATATCATAATTAGCTAACGATCTAGTAACAGCTGCACCCTGTTTAATTGACAGGCGGTGTATGTGTGTGTGTGTTCTAAAAATACTTGCATTAATGTGCACCTGATAGGTCAAATGCATTTTAAAATTCCACCAAAATGCCCGTCTTGGTGAGGTATTCATGTAAACGAGTGGTATCTGATGTAAATGTAAACAGCAGAGAAAAAAGCAGTGTTGTATTCAAACGTCGGACTTGTAAGTATAAATGTAAGCTAATAGACCTGCTACCGTCTAGTGAAGTTTGTCATTATAATAAAACAATCATCAAATTTTTTCTAACGACTACTGAAATTTTGGTAATTTTGACGACAGGGTCGTGGGCGCCCAAGGCTCATTGATGCACGTGGGGAGTGAAGTCAAGCCCGTCTGGTCCAGTCCCAAAGAAGAGCTACTGTACCACAAATTGCTGAAAAACATAATGCTGGCCATGATAGAAAGATGCCAAAACACACAGTGCATCGTAGCTCACTGCATAGGAATCAGCGTAGCCGCTGACCTCGTCCACCGCCGAAAGTGCCTACAATGGGCGTGTGAGCATCAAAACGGGACCATGGAGCAATGGAAGGAGGTCTGGTCTGATGAATAATGTTTTCTTTAAGATCCTGTGGACAGCCGGGTGGGTGTGCGTCGTTTACCTGGGGAAGAGATGGCATCAGGATGCACTATGGGAAGAAGGCAGACCGGCGGGGGCAGTGTGATGCTCTGGGCAATGCTCTGCTGGGAAACCTTGAGACCTGGCATTCATGTGGATGTCACTTTGACACGTACCACCTACCTAAAGATTGTTGCAGACCACGTACACCCCTTCATGGCAACAGTATTCCCTGATGGCAGTGGCCTCTTTCAGCAGGATAATGCGCCCTGCCACACTGCAAAAACAGTTCAGGAATGGTTTGAGGAACACGACAAAGTGTTCAAGGTGTTGAATTGGCATCCAAATTTCCTAGATGTCAATCCGACTGAGCATTTATGAGATGTGCTGGACCAACTAGTCCAATCCATGGAGGCCCCACCTCACAACTTACAGAACTTAAAGGATCTGCTTCTGATGACTTGGTGCCAGATACCACAGAACACCTTCAGAGGTCTTGTAGAGTCCACGCCTTAATGTGTCAGAGCTGTTTTGGTGGCACGAGGGGGACCTAAATTATATTATGCAGGTGGTTTTAATGTTGTGGCTGATCGATTACTCTTTTGTGTTGTTTTTTTTTGTGGGTTAGAGTGCTCTACTACAAAATTACTAGATAAAGACCATCCCTAGTAATTCTGACATAACGTGAACGCACCGAGAGATCTGATCGCAAGTTGACAGCAGCGCTAAATACATGCGTAAAAGTGGTAAAAAAAGCTTTATCGAATCACTAAATACACATCCAGAAGTAGTCGGAAATGCATCTGTGTCATAGAGACTTGAGTATGGGCTCTTTTGATCTAGACCAATAAGCAACCGCAGAGAAACGTGCTTGAAACCACCCACAACACCCCCCTAGCATCACAACGGTTTTGCACGGGCAAGCACCACTCACTTTTTCTTATGAGAATGTAAACATCTTGTCTCTAAACCATCCTCCTGCATAATTTCTCAGCTGCTTTTAAAATTCATATTCTGAATGCGCCGTGCACTCCAGCTGCATCATATTACCTGTGTGCTGTGGTTATGGTGCGTGCAGTCATACATGTGGTTGATGACTGCATTCCTGCATCATGTCACATTGAAACATGTTCGTTCTCCCCACACATGACAGCATCAAACCCAAACCACACAGGTGCTCTCCCACTGCTAATAACTCACTCGAGTTGTATTTTTTAACCATTGTCCTCTGTCTGTCTCTCTCTCTCTCTCTCTGTGTCTCAGAGCTATGCGCTGTATGTGGTGGGAGATGAGGACGCAATCTCGACGAATGTGTCAAAGTACCTCTCCAGGCTGTCAGCAGGTGGGCTCGCGGAGAGGGGAAACTTTAGTTTGTGTGTGTGTGTGTGTGCGTGTGCGCATGAGGCTAATGAGGGGGGTTTAACAATCCTCAGGACTGACACTAGACTTCCTGTGATGAATGTTACTAGAGTCAGACCAATTGAGAAAGAGAAGAGTAATTTATTTAGTTTATAAATGACATTCATTGTAATTACTAGGATATAGGACACTGATATAGAGAGATATTTTGGCTGATTATCGATATGTTCCCACAAAAGCTTTAATGTAGAATTTTAAATGCTTCAAATGAATCATCAAAAATGTAATATGGAGATTATGATATCTGTCGAATAAATTTTTTTTTTTAGTGCTTCTGAAAACTGACACACGTTATATTAAATGGGAGAAAACAAATAAGCCATGCATATAATATCAGCCTCATATCAGATACAGATCAGTGTTATTATAATTGACATTTTGTGATGTTGTTTTTATTTCTGTATCATTTTAAATTTGTATTTTTAATGTAGTTTTTTATTAGTCAGTTAATTAGTTTTTTTTATTGTTTTCTATTTTTAGTTTAGTTGTTATATGATGTCATTAGTGGATGAATCTTGTTCAACCTGTAAAGAAAATATCCAGGTCATATTTCACCCCAAAATAAGAAAAAAAATGTTTTTATAATTGTATTTTAAAAGCAATCATATTCATGCTACCATTTAATTTCTTCCATTTTGACATTATTTTCATGATAATTAGCCACTTTTATTTTCTTTATGAAAATATAAGTTATATTTGAATTATTATGATGTATTTTTTTCATCTGTGGAGAAAAATGTCAAGTTACTACTCAATAATCAATTCAAATAAGCAGCATGTTATTTATTTTTAGCTATGGATAAGTTTGTGTTGTTTCTTTTGTTTTTAATTGTATTATTTAAAAATGATTTTTCTGTCTTTTCGCAGGGCAAAAGAAAAACATCACTGATCCTTTTCTAAGAAGGTACTCGTGCTTCATACAATGTCATGTGCTTAATTGATGTTTACCTAGATAAGTCTTGGGTCATAAGTTTTAGTCAGCTGATTTTGTGTGTTTGATTGTCGGGTGTGTTCCACAGGCAGAGCAGCGTGAAGGCCACTTCTTCATCCGGCTGTTTGGCTGAGAAGCTGATGGTGTGGTTGACCTCTGCAGGTCAGAGCGACTCAAGAAACACTTCTTTCAATCAGCCAGGCCAGAAAAATGCTCTTCGCCAGTACACAAATGTAGACGCAAATGCTTGGCTTGTTATGCAGACGTAACATGCATTTTTGCATTGATGGTTATCTTCAAATGCCTGTGCCATTATACAAGATGAGTTATTTTTCAGTGAGCTAGTTATAAATATGTAGACAACATCTCTGCATTGCATTATGAAAATCGTTTTGGCACATTTCAGAATGCAACAATGCATGAAATCAAGCTTGCGTAGCTAGAAGCACCACTTGTGTCGAGTATATTTCAGGCTAGATGAGGTTTGCTGTCCTTCTAAATTAACAAATTCATTTATTTATGCATCTAGGAAGATCCTTTAGTGTTGTTGACTTTATAAAAATGTTCGTTTACATTAGCTTAGTTGTATTACAACATCAAACCAAGGCTGTCACGTCACACTTTTTCACATGTGCTTGTTTCTTGCATCAGGATTTACATTGAAGGATCTGGAGTCGGTTCCATTTGGTGTGGCTCTGCCCATCAGAGATGCCATCTACCAGTGCAGAGAACACCCCTGCTCTGATTGGTCTGAGGAGGTCTGTGCTCTGATTGGCCGACAGGACCTGACCAAGCAAGCTCACAAAGTGACCAATTGCAAATCAGTAAGAAAGGGAATGACACATAGTATAGTGAATCTGTAAACTTAACGAAAACCCTGTCTATTCGTATACAAGGCACTATTTTTGAGTTGATTTCATTGTTCATTTAAGATAATTACAAGAGGACAACTTGGAGATTCTTCCCAGTACTATTTAAGCCCTCAGACTTAAAATAATACATTTTTAAGGTAACATTAATAATGCCAAAATTTAACTGTGAGATAAGTCAGAGCTTTTGTAAAATCTGTTTTGACGAAAATGTCCACATTTTTCAACATGAACAAATTGGGCATAACTATTGTCCGATACCCATTTCTTGCTACTTACTCACCTTATTTTGTCATCAGATCACAGTTTTGCTTATGAATTATGCTTAAAAGCTAATTTATTGTTCTAAAAATGAATAATTTCCATTAAATATCCATGGATTGTCAGAATAATAGTAGAGAGAATTATTTATTTCAGCTTTTATTTCTTTCATCACATTCCTAGTGGGTCACAAGTTTACATACATGTTGTATTTGGTAGCATTGTTTATCTTGGGACAAACTTTTTGGGTAGCCTTCCACAAGCTTCTCACCATAAGTTGCTTGAATTTTGTCCCATTCCTCCAGACAGAACTGGTGTAACTGAGTCAGGTTTGTAGGCCTCCTTGCTCACACACGCATTTTCAGATCGGATTTCAATCAGGGCTTTGTGATGGCCACTCCAATACCTTGAATTTGTTGTCCATTTTGCCGCAACTTTGGAGGTATGCTTTTGGTCATTGTCCATTTGAAAGACCCATTTGCAACCGAGCTTTAACTTCCTGGCTGATGTCTTGAGATTTTGCTTCAATATATCCACATAATTTTCCTTCCTCATGATGCCGTCTATTTTGTGAAGTGCACCAGTCCCTCCTGCAGCAAAGCACCCCCACAACATGATGCTGCCACCCCCATGCTTCACGGTTGGGATGGTATTCTTCGGCTTGCAAGCCTCACCCTTTTTCCTCCAAACATAACAATGGCTATGTGGCGGGGCGGAGGGCGGGGCCGGGTCGTGATTCCACACCCAGTCCCTTATCAGGCTAATCAAGCCTCCGAGAGGGATAAATGGACCGGGTGTGTAGAATCACGACCCGGCCCCACCCTCCGCCCTGCCACTGTTTATTATGGCCAAACAGTTACATTTTTGTCTCATCAGACCAGAGGACATTTCCCCAAAAAGTAAGATCTTTGTCCCCATGTGCACTTGCAAAATGTAGTCTGGCTTTTTTATGGCAGTTTTGGGGCAGTGGCTTCTTCCTTGCTGAGCAGCCTTTCAGGATATGTCGATATAGGACTCGTTTTACTGTGGATATAGATACTTGTATACCTGTTTCCTCCAGCATCTTTACAAGGTCCTTTGCTGTTGTTCTGTTGCACTTACATTCATCTCTAGGAGACAGAATGCATCTCCTTCCTGAGCGGTATGATGGCTGTGTGGTCCCATGGTGTTTATACTTGCGTACTATTGTTTATACAGATGAACGAGGTACCTTTAGGCGTTTGGAAATTGCTCCCAAGGATGAACCAGACTTGTAGAGGTCCACAATTGTTTTTCTGAGGTTTTGGCTGATTTCTTTTGATTTTCCCATGATGTCAAGCAAAGAGGCACTGAGAAAGTAGGCCTTAAAATATATCCACAGGTACACCTCCAATTCTATACACCTCCTATCAGAAGATAATTGTCTAAAGGTTTGACATTTTCTGGAATTTTCCAAGCTGCTTAAAGGCACAGTTAACTTAGTGTATGTAAACTTCTGACCCACTGGAATTGTGATATAGTCAATTAAAAGTGAAACAATGGGTCTGTAAACAATTACTGGAAAAATTACTCATGTCATGCACAAAGTAGATGTCCTAAACGACTTGCCAAAACTATAGTTTGCTAATCTGAAATCTGTGTAGTTTTTGACAAATGAGTTTTAATGACTTCAGTCTAAGTGTATGTTAACTTCTGATTTCAACTGTATATAACGATAGAATATTACAAATTAATATTATGCATTTCGCACAATTTTTTTTTAGATTTATATTACACAGAAATCTTTCATATATTTTATACAATGCAAAACGTTTACATAATTATTAAAAAAAAACAATGGGTTTTCATATCCGCATTTTTATGGTTTTGATTTCGCCTATAATTGACCGATAAATATCAGTGGTTGATACATCCCTATTTTTCACTATTCGGGAACTTGTAATTCTGACATGACATGAATGCAAGAATTGAAATTGTCAACACAAGCAAATAGTTGCTGTAAAATGTATTAAATTTCTATTTATTTGTAAGGTAACTTTAGCCTTTTGTCTTTTTCCTAGACTGTAGGTTTGAACGTTGTGCTGGAGCCTCCCGTGACCAGCGAGGCCGATGACGAAGAGGACGGTATGACTGACCTGCACCCTGAGGTGACGGGACTGATCTGGAGTCAGGACCTGAGGGTGCAGGAGGTCAGGCGTCTGCTTCAGAGCTCCAGACCTGTGCGGGTCAATGTGCCCCACCTGCCTGAAGTGAGTGACCATGAGTACATCGAAGAGAAGGAGAACAAGTGAGTGAGCAGTCTTTATTTAGAGCGGCAAACCTCTTCAAGTGCTCTGTAATGAACATGTCTAGGTAATCACTGAAGAAATGCATTTGAGGGATGCTTGAGATGTTTAAAAATATCCTCAAGTATAATTTTACACAGTGTTACCATTAAAAGCATGGGTGTTTTGCCAAACATGATTACTGTACTTACATTGAGGATTTAGTGACCTGACATTTATATGTACTTTGTAGCACAAATGGATCTACAAAATGCCCATACATTGTCTACAAAGCACCTTTAAGACATTTATAAAATAATAAAATAGAATATTTTCTGTAATATTTTGGTGCTTTTTCATATGACAACGAGGTTATGCAACAAATATAGAACGTGATTCATTACTTTCACACTGAAATGGGGTTTCCGGCAAGATTTTTTTGAGCTCTCATTACCAAAGTCTTAATAGGAAATGAGTAAACATGGCTGTCAGCTGAGTAGTTTATACATGCACTGGGTCATACAGTTTTCTGTGTCCATCTTCAACGTTATTGAACCGAAATATGCACAGATCTGCCCAGAAAAGATCCAGCAGGTCTGGATGTGCAGTTGCGCGTGTGGCTGCTCATAAAGGCCATGACTACGAAAATGGCTTGACTCAAGACGTGCACCTGGCAAAAGAAGAATTTCCGTCGTTCCCTATTACACGGAGTAAGCCTCCACTCATAATAAGCCTACATTCACCAATGTCCATGCTGGAACTACATAACCTGATGAGCTTGTTGTCACTCTCGCTAATCTTATCAGGGCATGTTCCTCTTTATGGTTTATATATTGCTGCAAATTCGGTAACTATGGACTATATGTAGGTTTACAATCAAGATTGGGTCACACAACCTGTGTTCAAAGAGATATGACCGGCTCGTTAAAATGTGTTCTACAGTGTGATTTAATACTATTTATGCTGTTTATTTATTTTGCGTTAATCCTGATATTTGAAAGGAAAAGGTTTGGCTCAGACATCCACCATGATTAGCTAACTTTGCATTGTTTTAGCTACAGGTGCTGATCTTGATTCCACTTTGATCTTAACGTTTACCGGGTTGAACCGATATCTTGGTTGTGCACTACTGTTTAAATTAATCTGTCATAGTTATCGTTTGTTTCATTGAATACAAGGGGATTAAGAAATCATGTTAAAAGGAAAGCTTTACTTTTTGTCCAACAATTTAGGGCAGATTTTTTGCTATGTTCAAGAAGCTCATTCTAGTAAAGAAGAGACCAAATTTTGGAGGTCACAGTGGGGTAATGCAGTATGGTTTGCTCATGGGTCTGAACGCTCAGCTGGAGTGAATACTTGGGGGTGTTCTACACAGAATGTGATCCTGCTGGTCACTTTATATGTCAAGTAATTCAATATGTTGATAATATATTCATTATTGGAAATGTATATGGGTATTATAATAATAACTTGGAAAATAACTACTTATTTGAATTCATATAAAGTATATTTATTGAATGGTTAAAAAGATATCCAAAGGCCACTTTGTTAATTGGATGGGATTTTAACATTATACTAAATGGAGCAGTGGCTAAATGGCCGTCAAGTCGACTTAAAGTAAACAACAATAATCTTAAAACCTTCATGAATAATTAAATTTTACAGATATTTGGAGAACCAAATTCCCACGTCGTAAATCATTAACGGGGAGTAATAAAACACGTTCTAGTCAATCTAGAATTGATTTTTAGTTATTGTCTGAGAGTTTTAACAAAGATAATGTGGAAGTAGATTTTATATCTAATCCACTCAAAGATCATAAAGCTATAAGCATTAATATTAAATGATCTAATACAAGTCGTTCTATTAATGGATCATTTTGGAAACTTTAACAATATACTGCCGCTATATGATGAAGTGAATAAATCACGACCTCTCGAGTGCTTCTGTCTCTTTATGTAATCTCAGACTGACACAATGTTCAGTGGGAGGCTTTGTGGGTGTCATGACATCTGTTGCAGGGATCCCTGTTCTTCTATTCTAATCTTTTCTATTTGCATGTAATGTAATGGGAGTCTAACATTTATATTTCCTATTGACACACTACAGCTGAAGATATAAATGACCATCTTAAGACAAATGCTTTTGTGAAACATCTTATATGCCGTAGACTTTTGCACTGTACTCTATATATTTTTTCAGGCACTTTTTGAGTCTAAATACTCACAACTGAAATTAAGTTGTATTACACCCAAATGACAAAATCCAAATCATATTGTCCACGTGTTACACTTGCTATAGTTTACTTCCCTGTTGCTGCTTCGTCAAATAGCAATGTCAAATGTAAATCAAGTCAATCACTAAAACATCAACACCACCTTGAGTAAGAAATAGCATGTATATAATATATATGTGTTTATGCATATGGAATTCACAATCATTGTGCTGAAAATCAATATGATATAGTAGATATTTGAATAAATATAGTCCTCATTTGTCTTGTAATAATTCAAGAAATTCATTTTTAGTGATAGTAAACTTATAAAATATGAAATAGCGGAGTGGTGGTGGCGTAGTGGGCTAAGGTACACAACTGTTAATCAGAAGGTCGCTGGTTCGATCCCCACAACACCACCATTGTGTCCTTGAGTAAGTCACTTAACTCCAGGTTTCTCTGGGGGGATTGTCGCTGTAATAAGTGCACTGTAAGCCGCTTTGGATAAAAGCGTCTGCCAAATGCGTAAATGTAAATAGTCATAAAAGTATGATTTATAGAAGCGGTAATACAGTTTAGTGTATATTGCAATGCTATAACATATCTTGGGTCACTAAAGATCCTATAAACCCTTGGTAATTTAACAGTTTTGGCTTTTTTATTGTTAGAAAGTTTAAAAGAGAAAGTTGAGGAATGCTAAAGTGTTGTGGGCACAACTTGGTGGAATGAGGTCTTGGGTCACTAAAGACCTGAGGTATGCATTTAAGAGTTAAAAGGATAGTTGAATTGTAACTGAGCCTCATGTCGTTCCAAACACATACAAGATTTTTTCTTCCGTTCAACACATTAAGAAATTTTGTTGAATGGGGACGGTTGCTGTCAAGCTTTAAAAATGACTAATAGCATCATACAAGTTGTAAATATGACTCATGTACAATTCTCTTGTAAGTCTTCAGAAGGCAGCTGTTAGCTTGGTGTAACAGACTGATATTTTTTCTTTTTGCTAATTGAAAAAGTTCTGCTCTGCCACAGCTCTCAAATCAATTTAGCATTTATATACATTCCTTAATGGGAAAAAGTAAAACATTTGACATCTCTATCTCTTAAAGTACAAATTTGATTTTCTTTAAAAATACTTTTTTAAAAAGTATTTTTTTAATGTGAGAAAACATGCCTCTTTTTTTAAGCTGTTCTCTTTTGGGTTTGGTTGCAGGCTGCTGCAGTTGTGCCAGCGCACCATGTCTCTTCCAGTGGGCCGTGGACTCTTCACTCTCTTTTCATACCACCCTGTGCCAACCGAACCACTCCCTGTTCCCAAACTCAACCTGACCGGTACTCTCATAAACCACAGCCCAGGCTTTGAAGCTCCCTAATGAATAGCTTTACAGGACTTGCAAAACTGTTGGGGAGTCCCAGTGCCAACACGCAAACCTCCGACCGTTCCCACCACAGAGCACTATATCTCTCACTCTATCTAGTTAGTTAAAGATAACATTTATGCTAAAAAGTATTAGTTCTTAGTACACCATTTACTGCTTAGATATTTTAGGCCAAGGTTGCAAAACATAATTAGAGGTGTTTGCCAAGGCAAGTATCACTATTGCTATTACTATTGCTCTTGCTCATACTTGGCGATTTAACAAACCTTAACACATATGTTTTTATTATCAGATGAAGATCCACCATGTGGTTTGGTTGTAATTCTTTGGGGAAATTATTTTATTCGGCTGAAACTTTTGAAAAGATTTTTAACAAAGTAGCTATTAAAGTAGCTTTCAAAATAAGATTTTAAAACACCTTTATACAGGCTTTTAATTACTATATCTTGTATAATTTTTTTATGAAATGTTCTATGATGTCAAATTATGACATCATAGAACATTTATGTCAATTTTTGTTGTCGGAAGTTGTCGCTACCGACAACTAAAAATCACAAAGGTTCTGCCTCCTTATATTTATCCAAACAGCTTTCCACACCAGATTGCAAAACGTCAAAATATACTACATTTTAATTTGAGGCTTGCTAATTTTGTTGAATTTTAACTAGCTTCAATGCAGTGTTTCAGTGATTAAAGGAATGGATCACCGAAAAATTACAATTGTCATTATTTACTCACCCCCATGTCGTTCCAAACCTACATGCCTTAGTTTTTTCTTCTTCTGTGGAACACAAAAACTTTTTTTTTTTTTTACGGAAAAAGACGAAAAAGTTATGGTGACCAGGACCTGTCAAGCTCCCAAAACGACAAAAAAAAAAACACCATATTGTGTCTTCTTAAATTTTTTGAATAAATCTTGTTGTTGTATTTTTTGTGCACTGGAAGCTTCTGTCAGCAAGTAAAGTTCATTCTGATTTTTGTGAGGAACATACCAAGATTTTAGTGTTTATTCACTGAAAATATTATCTTCTGCTGTATCTAATGGTAATTGTAATTTTTGGTTGACTTTTCATTGAAACTGCCCTTTTATTTTTCTTCCCCCTTAGGCCGGGCTCCTCCCAGGAACACTACGGTGGATTTGAGCAGTGGGAACATCGATGTGCCACCCAACATGACCAGTTGGCCGAGCTTCCATAACGGAGTGGCGGCCGGGCTCAAGATCGCTCCCGCCTCTCAGGTGGAATCTGCCTGGATTGCCTATAACAAACCCAAAAGTGCTGACCTGGCCAACGAGTACGCCGGTTTCCTCATGGCATTGGGTCTTAACGGACACCTCACTAAACTAGCAACACTTAACATCCATGACTACCTCACCAAGGTTAGTTAGCAGCTTCACTTTAAATTGGAGCAGATTGTAATGGCCTAACTGGGATCACGCACTTTATACATTTGAATTGTTGTCGTGACAATAACTGCAATATTGATTTCACAATCATTAGTTAGTGGAGGCGTGACCTTAATTGTTGGTCACTTTAGATTTTAAAAGAAAAGAAAAATGTTGTCATTTACCGACCCTCATGTCATTCCAAACCATTATGCTGGTAGTTTGCAACATGATCCATGAAAGGAGAATTTTGAATAATCTTAATGCAGCTCTTTTCCAGACAACGATAGTTCATTGTGACCACGTTTGTCAAGCCTTAAAATTTGTCTGTTTGACTCATCATGTCCTCTATAGCTTTGTATGAGAAATACACCAAAATATATGTTGTTATTCACTGATAATCTCCCCCTGCATTGAGTTGTAGTCCAGAGAACCGCTGGAAAACTGAACTGGAGAATCAAATTAGTCTTAAATGTGACGGAATCGTTCCGTCTGATTTGTGAACCAGATCAATCCGTTCGTTGAAAAGAACTGACTCAAAAGAACGAGTTGTTCACACAGCAACAGAGCTTGACTCCCTTCTAAATTTAACTTTGCACTTTTTAAACTCGTCTGTAGACTTTTAAACGATTAAATGAACAGCTTGACGTAAAAGTGACAAAATGAGTCTTGTCTTTAGATCCTCTATTAGTTAATGTTCTTGGTCAGCACCATTTGTGGTATTATGTTGATTACCAGAAAAACTAAACTAATTTTGATGCAACCCTTGTTTATTTAAAAACTAAAAAGCAAAATCACGGCTGCAGTAAGACACGTATAGCTGAAATAGGGCTTCTCTAAAGATGGCCAAGATAGCGTATTTCCTTTAGCTTTATGTGGGACTGATCCAAGCATTCACGTGTTTCTAACAGAATGATTCACCTTCGATTACGTGAGTCACCGACACTTATCTATAATGGAGATCTAGATGAGAACCAGGCATTTACAAGCAATATGTTAAGTCTCGTGGTTATTCAGTGGGATAAACCAAAACACCTATTTACCATAATGGCTTTCAAAGGAACATTTTCACTTGATGACAATTGGACACTGTGATGCATTGCCCTACAGAGACTCATTTAATATTGGTTGAATTTCATATTTGAATATGGTGTTTGAAAGTGACAGTTGTGTAATTGCATCACTTGACTTGATTAGCTTTAGGGCTGGGTATTGATGGACAGGGGTCCTTCTTAATAGGTACATTATAAAAATATTTATTTTAATAACTTTTATTTTTTTTTAGTTTTTCATCATTTTGGTCACATTTGGGCTTTTTAAAAATGAACATCCATATATACAATCAATAAATAAGATATTATATTTAATATATTCATAAGTTATTTACAAGTCACATTTGTTTGATGGACACATTCTAAAACCGTGCTAATATCTTTTTTGACAAAGCCGGCATTTTTGTAAAGAGCATCTATAGATAAGCATGTTAATGAGAGACTCTAATGGCATTATCTCATCTGAGGTATGCATGATTAGAATTAAATGTTTATTTTTTATTTTTTTTGATCAACAACTAACTGTAAAGAACAAAAAGGGTATTAATGACAAATAGGTTGCGAGTATTCATTGAACACGCAGTGAAAGGATGTCGCAGCTGAATGCTCCATCATTAAATGACACAATCACTGCGTGAGTGAAATATGAACATTTACCTGCCAGTTGCCAAATATTTCCTTTTTGGTTGCATAGCACGAAATTTGGTTGCAAATATGAGTAATTTCCTCTTAATGTAGTGGAGGGCTGCGCATCGAGTAAAATAATTGCTATCGAGATCGTTCAAAAGAAGATCGTGCGGCATCGAAAAATTATATTTTGAACCACCCCTAGTTACTATAACTTCAAAGTTATTATTTTTCTGGTTATAGCATAATTTTCAGTAGGACATTGCGGTCAAATTTATCAGCAATTTGCACCAACAGTATACAGTCCAACAAAGCCAAAATGCAGTAACTACGCTATCACTGAAGGGAGGATTTTACTAAACAGTTGCAACACTTTTGCTCATGGTTTTGTTTTGATTGCTCTGCCAGAAATAGTGTTTTAGACTACATGAAAGTCTCCATCTGTTTCTCTTAGGCCACTTCCATGCTAAGCCGTTTAAGTATGAAAACTCCATTTTCATTGACTAAAGTCGTCATTTTCCAAAGTATGCATCAACGGAGTGCATTTTCAAAATGTTCCGTTTTTGGCGGAGTAAAATAAGAGGCGTAAATGTGATGAAATAAATATGTTTTACAACAGAACATTGTCATGGACATTGCCTCAGAGTATGAGCATAATTGAGCCAAATCCATTTACTCTAAGGCCCTGTTTCCACCTGGTATTAAGATGCGTTTTTGGTGATCTGATCACATGTAGTCTGCCGAGACGCATTCCTTTTTCCACCTGGTATTATCATGCATCTCAACTGTCTCCTGTGATCACTCCTGTTCAGATTTGAGGGGAGGGTCTCTGATTTCATGACCTCTAACATCAATCACTCTGTGAGTGTGTTACTTTATTTAGCTGAACCGCGAAAAAGTAATAAAAGACAAAGAAAGTTCGCACTGTTTCTCAAAGATGCAGATGAAATTTAATGTAAGCACAAATGCTACATTTCGACCAGAATCATCCATTATTAATGTATGAGCTTCAGATGTTCATGCCTATCATCTTTTTCTCTCTGTGTTGATATCGGACACTGAAGAAGTTCCATGAAATTGTCATGCTTGGGAATGTATTTGCTTTTTCAAATTTCCAATCGGACGGTTATTTCCTTTTAAAGCTGCACGTTACCTGCTAAGTTTTAAACTCTTGTTTTAGAGCAGTGGTTGACAGTTAAGGAAAGGTGCTGCGATGCTTTCTGATGTTTTCAGGAGGGATTACTTTTCACACCTCAAATGCAATTTGGTCACATGCTTTTTTTTGACTAACTCATTGTGTTTTTGTGATCCTAAAATCACAGAACATTTTAGACCCCGTTTCCACCTGTATTTGGTGCGGACCACTTGTGATCGGATCACCAAAAACGCATCTTGATACCAGGTGCAAACGGGGCCTAAGAAAACCGATTTCAGTCATGGGGGGGAGTAGTTACTGCATTCTGCCTTTGCAGGTCTTAAACGTGATAACGTTCAATCCGAGGCAGCAACAACTATGTTTAAAGAGGTTTATGGGGTGTTCAGACAGGATGTGTTCTACGTTTCAAAAACAGCTCGATGGAGCGCTACTGAATAAAACGGAACATGGGTCTTGACACCCTTTTTAAAATATTTTTTAACTATCACAATATTATAAAAACATGATACTCATGGTGCATAAAGCAAAAAAGAGAAAAACCCCACTGTGAGGTGATGCATCGGCCGTCTGATGCTTGTGTACATAAACCAACTTTTCAAAATCAATTTAAGCAAAATGAGGCTTTGACCTGGAGAGCAAAGAGGTTCTTCCTGAAAACTGAAACTCTCCTCTTACCCCATTTCTCTTATCTCTCCATTTGTAGCATTGGAGCTATCAGGTTTGCAGTTTTTTTGGGGGGTTTTTGCTCATCCTGTTGTTTTCGTCACATGAAAGGCAAACGTAAAGCACAGTTTCATTCTTACAGTTCTCAGGGCAGTAACGCATGCTGATGTCTCTCATTTCCAGTCAGGCCAGGCTTTGTTGAGACTTTCTGTGGTCGCTGTGCGTATCTGTAATCTATATGTTATATCGAGCCTTTAGCTTGCTTTGTGTTTACACTGTCCGCTCCCACACTGAGACATCTGTGGCAAAGCTTTCTAGTCTCTCATAGTAATGGTGCCGTTTTCACAAGAATCTCAGAGAAAAACATCCTGTTTTATGTCAAACAAACACAAAACGAATGAATGAGTGAATTTAATGAATGAATAAGAATAGACGAAGGTTTCTGCATGGCCATTCTCTGTTTAAATGGAGAGACTATTATGTAGAATTTGACATGTAGTCAAAATATGACATATGAACATATTAGCTCTGTTGCAAGTGAGCTACCCTGCTGTCTACTGTCTACATAGGCAGCTGCCTTCAAAGGCAGCATCCTTACTAAAGTGGAACCTCATAAGTGATTTGAAACACTCCATAAACAAACCTTATTCACAGCAGTGCATTTGATGATTGATTTCAATAGTTTTTTAATGTTAGCAATATGATAAATTAGCGCAATGATACACTAACGAGCAGAAATACATGTTAAATTAGGAATTGAATGTTTTAACGGTTTTTACCTTTCTCTTGCTTCAACCGCCATCTTCATTTATCTATGCACGTCGCAATGCATTATGGGATTGTATTTTCCACAAAGGATACCTGGAGTGTTGGGTAGTAATGCACTACATGTAATCTGGATTATGTATCAAGTTCTTGTAATAAGATTACATTACATTTTTTAATGAAAACAGATTAGTTACTTTTTATGCATTACATATCAATTATGTACAATCAGTACCGCCTCTCTCTATACGCATATTACACAGTCTGCGTAGGGCATCAACTCCCTAGGAGGGCCCAATCTTATTCTAAGGGTGCTCCAGAAACTCCACTGGCTGTCCTTACGCTCACATTATATGTTATTCAAGGACCCGATAGCAGTTGCTGAACTTAGACAACCGCCTCGCCCTCACACTTTCGTGCCTCACTTATCACCCCCCCATCGCGGAGCTCTGCGTAGGTCATCAATTTGGCCAGCGCCGCCCCTGTTTGGTTTTGATTTCATGTATACTTTTTACATATTTCTTTAGTGAATGGTCAATTGGTACTAAATACACTTAATTACATTTGCCACAACATGCAATAAGTAAATCAAAAGTAATCATTGTTTATTTTGTCGTTTCTGTCTTAGAGTCATGAGATGACGAGTATCGGGCTACTGCTTGGCGTCTCTGCTGCCAAACTGGGCACCATGGACATGTCCATCACACGTCTGCTAAGCATCCACATTCCTGCACTGTTGCCACCCACCTCCACCGAGCTGGACGTACCGCACAGTGTGCAGGTGGCCGCTGTGGTTGGCATCGGCTTGGTCTACCAGGGTACCGGCCACCGTCACAACGCTGAGGTGCTGCTGGCGGAGATTGGTTAGTGTTCTGAATTGTGCTTATTTGATTAATTTGAGAGTTTATAGAGATAGTTCAACCAAAAATGTAAATTCTGTTATCATTTACTCACCCTCATTGTGTTCCAAATCCATATTACTTTCTTTCTCCTGTGAAACACAAGCGGTGTTTGGCAACATTCTGCATAACATCTCCTTTTGAGTTCCAACAGTTGGGTGAATTATTATGTGTAATATTTGTACAGTACGTCTGAGTCTGTACAGAATCTGTAACAACTGTAAATGTGGGTCTTGTTGTCAAGGACGTCCACCTGGTCCTGAGCTGGAGTACTGTACAGATAGAGAGTCCTACTCCCTTGCAGCAGGGCTGGCACTTGGCATGGTCTGCCTTGGGGTGAGATTATCCATATTTCTATAAATAATTTCAAATGCATTTTTACTGTGTCCTTGCATAGTCAGCAACAACAATTTACAATTTCTCTCAATACCAATGTAAATGCCATTGCTTGCAAGGCAGCAATTTAATAGTGTTCAAATGTGTTTTACAGTATGTAGTTTTTAGGCTTTTTAAGGAAATGGTCCATGGTCATGGAAAACGTGGAAATATTTGAACGTTTTCAAATTGTGATTTAAGTTAAAGGTCTGCACGGGCCTCAAAATGAAACCAATCTGACCGATACCCGAGACCGCATGGCCCGATCCTACCTGGCCAGAATGGTACTGTCAGTTTTTAAGCACAAACCCAACCCGAAATTGCTCACTCTCTTTAAAAGTTATTTTCCAAGCCAGTATTGTTGCAATAGGCTGTATTTTATGTAAGCAACATACTCAACAGTATTGTAACAGTAAACATACAAGGCATGGTGGCCCCTCAGCGCACTAGCGCAGAAGGAAAATAAAATATTTATACTGATATAAAGTGCCGAAACTGGCACAGAACAATTTGGATTACTGTGACAATTACCTCTTTGTAGCCTGAACTTGTTCAGAACATTGAATCTTTGCAACACCTGTGCTAAAAACAAGCTAGACACAGCACAACGAATCAAACAGCACAGATGTCTTGACATGCGTTTTTGAAACTTGACGTTCCGTTAAACCAAAAAATGTGCTGGTCCTGCACAAGATGCAGAAGAAATGGTGTCATGTGGTGTAACAGTGAAATACGTCCATCCAGCATGTTTTATAAAAGCAGAGCAGAGGTGCACAAAAACATATTTAGTGTGAACGGCCCCTTACTCCTCCGTTCGCGTGTGCCTGGGAAAGAGCGTTCGTGAAACAAGTTAGGTAGGCCTGCTTGTTTTTTCATTAATTACAAACCCGAACCAAAAATCATACAGTATTTGAAAAACTGACCTGATCCTGGCCCAAAACTCAATTGTTTCTTAGGTCGGGCCAGGGTCGGGTTGCAGACCTTTAATGTAGAGTACTGTGCAAAGGTCTTAGACACAAAAGATGTTTTACCAAATCATCTATCTTAAGATGGTTATTTATAGCTTCAGCTTTGTGTTAATAGGAAATATAAATTTTACAGTCCCAAAAATCCTTTTGAGATTAGAATAGAAGAACAAGGAGCCCTGCAACATCGAGTCAGTCTGGAATACATGAAGAGACAGGATCAATTGGTGCTGTTTTGAAGGCAAAGGTTGTCACACCAAATATTGATGTAGCTTTTTTTATGTTTACTGGACTTTTGTATGACATTAATTGATAAATGAAAAATATTAATGGCATTAATTTTGAAGAATCCTAATTATGCAACATTTTTCAAAAGTGCCTAAAATTTTTGCACAGTACTGTACGATCCTAGAAAAGTTGTTAAAATTAGTTTAAATTCTCCTTCACTTCACTCACACACACACACACACACACACAAACTACTCCTGGAACCCCCCTCCTCCCCCCTACTGCTACTAATACTGCACTTATGGTCTGGGAGGGGGAAGTGTGCTGGGTCTTCCCGAAACAAAAGCCTAGGAAAGCTTCTGTCCCAGACGGTGTCTTACCTGCTTGTCTGAAAGTCTGCGCACACAGATCTTCAATAGATCACTGGAGCAGGGTGAATTTCCCTGCTGCTTCAAACGCTCCACCATCATTCCGTTCCCCACAGGTCTGTGGATGATGCCGTCAACATGGCTGCAACATCTCGACAGACCTGGAAATTATGCCAGGATCGTATTTGTGGACTTAAGTTCAGCCTTCAATACCATCATGCCTGATCTTCTCTCAACTAAACTGACCCAGCTCTCCATGCCAACCACAATCTGTCCGGGGATCAACAGCTTTGTGACAGATAGGCAGCAGCTAGTGAGACTGGGGAAACTCAGGGATGTGTTCTCTCTCCACTGCTCTTCACCCTGTATACGAATGATTGCACTGCAATGGAGCCCTCTGTCAAGCTCCTGAAATTTGCAGATGACACCACAGTCATCTGCATCATCCGTGGCGGTGACGAGTCTGCATACAGACGGGAGGTTGAACAGCTGGCTGTCTGGTGCGGTCACAACAACCTTGAGCTGAACACGCTCAAAACAGTGAAGAATGATAGTGGACTTCAGGAGAAAACCCCCCTCTGAACTGGACATTTATTTATGTCTATTTATACTCTTTATACTGTCTCACTGTAATGTTCTGTGTGCACTTGTTTCTCCTATTACCAAAAACAATTCCTTGTGTACGTGAACACACTTGGCAATGCTGTGGTGAATATAATTTTATACTTTTGATATAAAATATGTTCTCATCTAAAATCTCAGTTAAATTTAATATTTTTAATTTTGAAATATTAAAAAAAATGTATCCAGTAATCCGGACTGGATAAACACGGGAATTGAAAAATCATGGAAATTCATTGGTCAAAATGTGTGGGCACCCTGTGCATTCAACTAAGTCAATGGGAGATTTTCAAACTTGAATAATACATTTCCTTAATAAAAGCTTTATTTTTAAAGCCAAATAGAAGTGTTTCAGGCTGAATCGTTTGCTGACTGTTTGATGAATATCAACGCAGTGCTGCCTTGTAAGCCCTGTAGGCACTTAATCAGACAGAACAATTGTATCAGTTACACATGAAACAATGTATCAAATACAGCATATATACAATGTTGCAAATGAAACTTAACACAATGGCTTGAAAAACATGTTGCCGTGTTTTATGACACTTCAAAGGATAAAGTAGTATTCATGTAGCCTTTGAGGTCAGGAAAGGCATGCAAGTCTCTTTGGCTTCTTATACAGTTGTGGTTCTGTATATATTCTCTGTGCTTTGTTGAGATGTATTGTGTGTTTTTGTGAGAGACTGGAAGCTGTGTATTCCCATACTGACACAGCTGTTTTCTGTATTGCAGCATGGTAGTAACCTGGTCGGAATGACTGACCTGAACGTTCCAGAGCAGCTCTATCAGTATATGGTTGGAGGACAGCACCGCACTCATGCTGGCACCAACAGAGAGAAGCACAAGTCTCCCAGCTACCAGATCAAGGTGGAGTCATCACATAACCATCAGTATTCATTTGGAGCTTTCTGTGTGCTTAGAAAGATGACACACGTCTCATGAGGTTATTTAAATAAGAAATATGTCCTGGGCCATATTAACCACAAGATCAAAATAAGAGATTGTAATGTGGGTCACTGACAAATAACGTTGTCCAAGGTGAAAAAAATGAGAAAAAAAGAAATGTCAAGTTTGTTGGATTGTATTATTTGAGTTCATGTTGGTAAAAAAAAAAAAAGAAAGATTTGATGACTTTCAAAATGTCAGGCTGAGTAACCATGAAGTAAAGATACATTTTTTTCACAGTCTGAGAGTCCTTTAGACGCTTTTTGGCAAATTCCAAGCAGGCTTTCATGTGTCTTGCTCTGAGGAGAGGCTACCATCTTGCCACTTTGCCATAAAGCCCAGATCGGTGGAGTGTTGCTGTAATGGTTGTCCTTCTGCAAGTTTCTCCCATCTCCCCACATGATTTCTGGATCAACCAGAATGAACATGGGGTTCTTGGTCACCTCTCTTACCATGGCCCTTCTCCCCCGATTGCTCAGTTTGGCCGGGCAGCCAGCTCTAGGAAGAGTCCTGGTTGCTCAAACTTCCATTTAAGAATTATGGAGGTCACTGTGCTCTTGGGAACCTTCAATGCAGCCAATTATTTTTAAGCCTTCCCAGATCTGTGCCTTCAACACAATCCTGTCTCTGAGCTCTGCAGGCTGTTCCTTTGACCTCATGGCTTGGTTTTTGCTCTGATATACATTTTCAGCTGTGAGACTTTATATAGACAGGTGTATGTGCCTTTCCAAATCATGTCCAATCAGTTGAATTTGCCACTGGTGTGCTCCAATCAAAGTGTAGAAACATCTCAAAAGATGATCCAGAGAAATTGAATGCACCTGAACTAAATTTCAAGTGTCATAGCAAGGGGTCTGAATACATAAATGTGCATGTTATACATACTGTACCATGCACGGTATACAAATTGCTTACAGATAGATTTTACTGTAAGATGACTAAACTAATAATGTTCAAAAGCATGTTTCAATTGAAACATTGTTGCTGTATTTGTTTAGGAGGGTGACACTATCAATGTGGATGTGACCTGTCCTGGTGCAACGCTTGCTATAGCCATGATATACCTGAAAACAAACAATAGGTGAGTTTATTTTTTTTGGTTTAGTTTTACTTTCAACAATCTGTGTCTAGTTTGTCATAGGGTTGGTAACAGATGTAGTGTTGTTTAAGTAAAAAAAAAAAGACATGCTGTTTCTGTGAAAACAATCTCATCTATGACAAAAAGGGAAATGCGTAGAATTAAGGCTGGCTTCCTTAACCTCTTCTATTCACACCTGTCTCTCTGGACCACTACAGGTCTGTAGCTGATTGGCTAAAAGCCCCAGACACCATGTTCCTGTTGGACTTCATCAAGCCTGAGTTTTTGCTATTGAGGGTAAGAGAGCTGTCTGCAGGGTAGAAGTTCACTCTGTGCTCTGGGGGTTACAATTGAACACCTCACATTGAGTGAAGTCACACTTTTTACCCACAGGGTTTGCAGGATGCTCTTATTTTTGTTAACCAAAAGAGACCTCATTTCCTTCAGAGGTTCTTCTCTGGCCAATAGACTACGGTTCTGTTCCAAAACATGCTACCTAGGTTGGCATACGAAGTATGCTGCATTTAAAGGCACTTTTTTTGCCAAATTAGAATAAAAGAGTGAAAATTCTGTCATCATTTACTCACTCTCATGTCATGTGACTTAACAGAACAAAAAAAAGGAGATGTTTTTAATAAATATCCTGGATGGGTTTTGAATACAATAATGATTCACTTTCAAGCAGCCCAAATGGTGCAAAAGTAGTATAAAAGTAGTCCATGCAGCTCTTGCATCATATACCAAGTCTTCTGAAGACAAGATAGGTTTTGGTGACAAACAACATGAAAGTCTGTTGCATGTTATCAGAGATGTTTCTATCAGAGAGGCTAAACGATGCACTCACTTGGAACCATAGCACATATCACACGTTTTTAAATGTAAACCCTGATGTTTCCAAAGAAAGTGACTTGAAATATTTCCCTCTTATACATCTTTATATCGAGCACTCAGTGTTTAATAGTAGTGAAAGTGTTTTGTTTTTGTTCTCTCTCCAGACGCTGGCCAGATGTCTTATCATGTGGGATGAGATCTTTCCCAACGCTGAGTGGGTGACTAGTAATGTTCCTCAGGTACATCAGAGGGAATGCAGCAAACCCCTCGAACATACATGACCTGCACCATCATTTTGAGTAGTACTGACGCAGAATCACATTTTGAGAGATTTTCATTTAAGTAAAAAAGAAGGTCTCAGCTCTCTGATTATAAACTGCAATTATGTTTCTAACTCAAACCATTGCTTAGGTATAATTATCAATCATCATGGCTGTTAGCAAACCTTGCTTTTGAGAGAACAGCCTCTAAAGATTCAAAACTATTTTTAGACAATATTTGACAGAATTGGTCATAAATAACAGTATAAGAAAAAACGAATGGAATGCAGGGACGCTGCTCATGCATGCTCTTTGCACACATGTAGGGATGCACCGATACGATACTGAAGCTTTTAGACGGATCAGGTATCGGTCCGATGAGCCTGATCCAAATCTGATACTGTGTGTTAGTCATGTTTGTTACTGCCAAGCTCAAAAAATGACTTAAAAGAACCATTAAAACACAATTAAAGTAGTTCATATGACTCATGCATTTTATTCAAAGCCACTTGAAGACGTGCGATAGCTCTGTGAATCACAAAAGTGTTTAATAAGGAAATATATCAAATGCATGCGCAGCTTCAGTGCATTTTTTAATGCTGTGGCTCTGTTTACACACACCCGTGGCTATTTTTAGCCTTCACGCAGTGTGCAATATTTGAGTGCTACTCACGAACAACATCTCAGATGTAAATTGCAAATGGTCTGCACTTTTATATAGCGCTTTTTTTAACCTTAGAGGTTACCAAAGCGCTTAACACTGTGTCCCAATCACCCATTCACACTCGCACTCATACACCAATGGCGGCAGAGCTGCAATGCAAGGTGCTAGCCTGCCATTAGGAGCAACTTGGGGTTCAGGGTATTGCCCAAGGACACTTCGGCACGTGGAGCCGTGTGGACCGGGAATCAACCCGCTCTACCAACTGAGCCACAGCAACTTGTCTACAAACAGACACATACAGGACTTCCTGGAGAGTTCAGAATGTCAAAATAAAAGCGTGAGGGTTTAAAAATTAAAATATAAAAAATATCTACTGATGACTTATCCTGGAATTCATGTTAATTTTGCTGCTACATTATCCAGTATACTAGTTATTAAGTGTTTCTTAATTAGCTATACATTTATATTGAAATAATGTGTAGTTTAGATGTTTGTGTTACTTTACATATTAAAGAGTACTCCCAATTAGTTCCACACATTAATGTAAAGATATTCTAAACTGATTATGCAAAAAAAAAACACTCATCGGATCGGTATTGGCCAATAATGAGATTTCCGAAATCTGAATCGGATTGGAAGAGAAAAGATGGTATCGGTGCATCCCAACACATATGTGCCTATTAAATGAATATTCCAGGTTCAACACAAGTTGAGCTCAATCAACAGCATGTTTGGCATAATATAGATAATGTATAGATATACTTAAGTGCCTCAAGTAACCCAGAGTCTTTTATCGCATCTCTGACTGTGATATTTAAAATTTTAACAATTTGCTCTTGACTAATTTTTATAGTACGTCACATATGCTCTGTCAACACCAATGTTGTGTTACATTTCCGATTGGCTCCTAAAAAGAGGAATCTGACATGTTCTCCTTGAGTCATGTTTTCGCTTCCCCATTGTTCATTTTGGCTCATAGTTCTGTCAGATATTTAGCAATATAGTGTTGCAAAAGTAAAAGGCTGTATGGTCACTGCAGCTGCTCTGTTGGTCTGTGGCTCACTGAGTAATGGAGAAGTGGAACAGGAAGATCATTGTGAATTCTCAAATTGTTCGAGTTCTTTTTAACTGTGAAGGAAATTCACTATCCTTAAGTTGTTGCGGTGCGAGTTTATTTAGAGTTTATTCTAAACACTGCAAAATTACTCCAACATCTTGTAGTCTGGGCTCAGTTTTATCTCAGTCTTTATTTTTTGACAGAATAATGTTTATTTTTACAGTTTGCTGATAAAATACAACAAAAAAAGAAACATTAATTCTAATCACACGTTCTGTAGCACGGATGCGGTAAAGAAACAGTGGACTTTCTCACTCGTTAATATGCGCTCAATGGTTGAACTGCTGGTTTTCTTAAAGAGACGGTACCTATTTTGCGCTTGCTCTTCATATCAATGTAAATACTTGTAAATATTACAAATGACGCATTTAAACAATAAACGTGTAATAAAAAAGCATGCATGCAATTAGGAATGTCAATTTTCAGACATTTTCATAATCGATCGTCATGGATATTAACGATCGATTAATCGTTTCATTTTAATACCGCAAAACACACGTGGAGGACTAAAAATAATATATGCTTGTAGCCTACTATTTAACTATAATTAAATTTATTCAACTTTCCCTCTTAAAATATTCTTAGTTCAGTGTATTTTAATTAATTTAGGCTGTTAAGTATGACTTTGTGAAATGTTTAATCATGATTAATGAATTACTGTTAGTAATAACTTGTATACATATGTGAATTCGTTAAAACTTGACGGCAATTTGTACATTTTTAAAAACCTAAAATGTTACCAAAATAATGAAAAACTCATTTGTAAAATGAATATTGCATAATGTACCAAGTAGGTCCCCTGTATAATTAACAGCATCAGCTGTTAGACAATTGCTTTCATAATTAAGTAAAATGGACATTATAACTGAAAAACCCCAAAGTAAACCGATTTAACCTGAAACAAATCGGAAAATCTTTATTAATCCCCGGCCCTAATGGGTACTGATGAAGGGATGTCAATAGATTAAATCACATATTAACACACATTTTTGGGTTTGTATCAGTGAAGGGGTACTTCTACCTTACTGATGGTGCTGTGGCCATACTTGTGTCAATAAAGGTTGGGAAACAGCTTTAGCAAACGTTTTCCATTTTTTTTTTATTTAGTGTTCATTTTATAATGTTATTTGGCAACACTTTACATTAAGATTCCATTTATAACATTATGCATTAGGTGTCATGAACAATACATTTCTTACAGCATTTATTAATCTTTGTTAGTTAATAAAAATACAGTTGTTCATTGTTAGTTCATAGTGCATTAACTTTTGATTTTAAAAAATTAATTAGAATATGTTGGAATGAACATGAACTAAAATTAATAAATACTGTAAAAATATTGTCATAATAATCAAGTTAGCTAATGTTGTTTACTAAAACTAACATGAAGAAACAAAAGTTGTGGTTGGAGTGGTGGTGGCATAGTGGGCTAAAGCACATAACTGGCAATCAGAAGGTTGCTGGTTCGATCCCCACAGTCACCACCATTGTGTCCTTGAGTAAGGCACTTAACTCCAGGTTGCTCCGGGGATTGTCCCTGTAATAAGTGCTCTGTAAGTCGCTTTGGATAAAAGCATCTGCCAAATGCATAAATGTAAATGTAAGTTAAGAGTGTCAAGGCAACATTAGCTCACAACAGACACTATTTTTGATGCCCTGCACAGCAACAACAATTTCACGTCTGTCTGAAATAAACTTTCAGTATCTTTGATTGTTATGCATTTCATTTGTTATATATTTAAATATTTCCTGACCATTAAATCAAAGCCTGCGCGTGATGTTTTTGGTCTCTGGCCTTCTAAAGGCCCACTAATTTTAATTAAGAGTAATTGTTTGTTTTTAACCATATGTAAATGCACTTGTTGCAACATTAACATAATGTTTAACATTTTTCACTATTTTTACAACTGTGCATGAAAATCTGTTTATTTGCATTTACTATACCCAGTTATTCTTCAGACTTGTTTAACATTATGATTAACTGAGTTTAATTTGTTTTTAGATAATCCAAGAAAACATTGGAAACCAGGAGCAGGCGACCGTCTCTGAAGATCTCAACATGGAAACCTTAGTGTGAGTTCACATTCTCTCAAATGAACATAATTTTACACATCTCTTATTGCCACATATTCTATAGTTCTCACTGATGTGAAGGTGTTTTCAGTAATCTTATAAATGTCTGTTAAGTATTTCCATGGATGAGTTTTTCCATTGAAAGTGAATGAGGGAACTAAGGCTGAAATGTCGATCTTTCCACAGTCAAGCTCATGACTATATAATCGCTGGAGGCTGCTTGGCCGTGGGGTTCCGGTTTGCTGGCTCTGCAAATTCTGATGCTTTTGACTGCCTGGTGAGAGGACATTTTACTGCTGGCAATACTGTGATATGTGAATATGATAAGTACGACTGGGTAAAAATATAGATTTTCTGTTGCATTGCGATCTTCATATAAAGACGATTTCTATTTTGATTCTTAAATCGCTAGATTCATCTTTTACTCAATGCAGCAACCCTCTATAATGCAAGTAAATGCACATGAATGCACTGAAGAAACCATGCCGTGTTCACTTGCTTATGCCGGTAGTCTTAAAGAGACAGTACCAATTTAGTGTGTGTTCTACATATAATTGAAAATAGTACAAATTGTGCAAGTAAACATGCAACAGAAATATATATGCAACATAATATATGAACATATTTCAAAAGCTAAAATGTGATCAATATGATGAAAAAATAATGCTGAAATTAGTATTGATACAGTAAACGTATACAGTTTTAACAAGGCACGGTAGCCTCCTCAGCACTCTAGAGCAGAATGGAAAAAATACATTGCCTTACTGTTTATTCGCTGAAGCATTGCTTGGTGTTGAACAATCTGGAATAATATGAAACAATGCAACAGTCCCCTCTATGCAGCCTGAACTTGTTCAGAACGTTGAATCATTGTAACACCTGCGCTAAAAACAATCTAGATGCAGCGCAAAGAATGAAACAGAGCGCAGGTGTCTTGACACGCATTTGAAAACTTGAAGCCCTTTTTAACTTAAAACAGTGTTTAAAAAGTGCCGGTCCTGCGCGAGACCCTGAAGAAACAGCAAGACGTGGTGCAACAGTCAAAGACATTCATCCAGCATATATTTACATAGGAGAGCAATGGGGAAATGGAGCAGATGTGTGCAAAAACGCATTCGGTGTGAACGGCCATTAATTCGTCTGTGAGTGAGAGCACATGTGCGAAACAAGTTTGGTAGGCCTGTTATTTCTTCATTAATTACAAAATCGACCTGAAGTCCTACTTGAAATACTGACCTGCTGAGTTCTCAGGTCCCGAGTTGGGTTGCAGACCTCTAAATATAATATTTTCGTAGAAGGGTTACCTAGAAGGTGCCTTTATCATTAAAAGTAATAGCTGAGAGAGAATTTCATTCATATGTAAGCAAAATGGACATTGTAACAGAAATATACCAATATGAGTCTATATCCAATCGAAATTGAACCCGAGAGCTTGTGAATCGGACTCAATTTGAATTGGGAAATCTATATTAATACCCAGCCATAATGGTAAGGCCATGGTAGTATAGATGTTTTTGAATTGTTTTGTAACATTTTTTTCCTCCTTTATATTTTAGTACAAATTTGCACGGAAATTCATGCAGTGTTTGACAACATCTACGGCTACGGTGGTAAGCAACTGTTTGCCTTTATGCAGTCCACCTTAATGTAATCAAAAATGTGTGTTCACACAACTTGTGTTTGTGTATCCTCCAGACCGGTCAGTATAACCTGCAGACGTGTTTGAGTATGGTACACCTGGCTGTTTCCATGGTGATGTCCGGTTCAGGGAATTTGAAAGTGTTACAGCTCTGTCGCTTTCTTCACAAACGCACAATTGGGGAGATGAACTATGGCTTCCACATGGCACATCACATGGCTCTGGGCCTGCTCTTCCTCGGTGGAGGAAGGTTAGTTCACCAATGAGCTTGATATGAATCTTTCTAACAAAATCATGACTGATTCAGTGAAATAGATAAAACTGATGTCAGATCAGCTCAGAGTCCAGCTTTACCCATACAGCCCTGCAGTTCACTTTATACATTAGTGCTATAATTGGTTGGTTTGGATGGCTTGTTTTAGCGAATCAGTTTGTTCAGAGAGTTCATTTCAATGGATTGGTTAAAAAAATAGGCTCATGGGACCCGGGTAGCTCAGTGGTAAATGACGCTGGCTACCACCCCTGGAGTTCGCTAGTTCGAATCCTAGGGTGTGCTGAGTGACTCCAGCCGGGTCTCCTAGGCAACCAAATTGGCTCTGTTGCTAGGGAGGGTAGAGTCACATGGGGTAACCTCCTCGTGATCACTGTAAAGTGGTTCGCTTCGTGGGGCGCGTGATGAGTTGCCCGTGGTTGCCGCCGTGGGTGGCTTGAAGCCTCCACATGCGCTGTGCCTCCGCGTTGGGGCGCCCTGCAAGCCACGTGATAAGATGTGCGAATAGATGTTCTTGGATGCGGAGGCAGCTGGGCTCCGTCCTCTGCCACCCGGACTGAGGCGAATCACTGCGCCATCACAAGGACTTAGTGTGTACATTGGGACATTCCAAAATTGGGAGAAAAGGGGAAGAAGAAAAAATAGGCTCCAATTTATCACTCAGTGGTGCTTTATAGTGGTTACAGAGTAAAACAAAAATTCTAAGTGAATTGTTTTTTTTACATGATTAATTTCAGTGAACGGATAAAAAAAAAAATGGCCGTGGGGTTCCGGTTTGTGTACTTACTCAACAGTTTTCACAAAAGTTGGTTTGGGTTGTTTGTTGTAGGGAATCATTTTGTTCAGACATTTCATTTCCATAAATTAAGTCTGATTCATCACTGCTTAAAAGTAGTTACAAATGGCACACCTTTTAGTGAATTGGTTTATTTAGATTGTACACAACAATCATGACATTTGTAATATTAATGAATGGAACCAAGTCCAATAGTGTTTTTAACTATCCCATAGCCTTCAGTGACCATTCCTTGGCAAAGACACGTTTTATGACTGCTGTAATCACAAGACACCTTGAATGAATGCGTACCCCAAGTGACCTAGTGTTGTCACGTAAGTAGAGAACGAGGCGTTTTGGCAGCTTGGTTTCAATAAATACTTTTATTGCAGGTGGGGTTATGTTTTGAGTTCTGGAGAAAGGAAAATTTGACTCCTCATGGCATGATCCCTTTAAAAGATATAATTTAAACTTATTTATTTTCCAAACTTGCTTCTATCTCTTTTGACCACAGTTTCTATGTTCTGTTCAGTAATGCATTTAAAAAATGTTGTCCAAAATTTAGCTCAAGCGGCAGATGCCACCCAAAATACGAATTCTTGTTGTGATAACGTATTGTGTTGCTTCAGCCTCTTAACAAGTGTTGCCTCTGTGACGCCCTTGCAGGTGATGTGGTGGGCTGGTACAGGGGCTCTTCAGCAAGCTTTTTATTATGAGAAATGTCGGGACCTCTAACCAGGTCAATGGCACGCACTATAAGAGCCCCTCTTCCTGTCAGAACCTGTTCAAGTGCACCCTTCAACTCGGCCATTATTTTTAAGTGAGGCCTTTTAAAGAGCCCAAATAGTACCGTTGAACAATGGATGACCAATTTCCTCCCTCAATAGACAATTGTGTGTGTGCATACATGCGTTTTGAAATACTGCCTCGGGGACGATTGAATATGTACCATTTGTGCTCATTGTTTGTTTTGTGCTGCTTTTCAGATCTGTATTGTTCGTTGATTTATGTTTACCTCATTCAGTTGGTAGCATGCTGTCATAGAAAAGTCAAAAACTTCATCAAGTCCTTAAACATTAAATACATGCCTTATGTTTTTGGTAACAATGTAAGGTGACTTTTTGACAGGTACACACTCGGCACTTCCAACTCCGCTATTGCCGCTCTTCTGTGTGCGCTTTATCCGCATTTTCCTGCTCACAGCACAGACAACAGGTAAAAACAATGACAACCACAGCAGCTGTTAACACACACTGTCTCTAAATGAGCAAAAAAAAACGGTTGATGTGAAATGTGTTGTCCTGACTTCTGTGGAAAACCACTTTCACTTTGACACTTGTAAATGGTTGATGTGAATTGTGTTGTCCTCACTTCTATGGAAAACCACTTTAACTGCAAATGACAATAGTGAATCTTCATTGCCTGTTTCTACTAAACATGCTGTTTGTTTTGTCACAGTGAACACTTAAAAATGACAAAAAATTTGCATTAGATAACATTTATTTTAAAGAAACATAGCACAAGCACACTTCAAGCTAGATATATAAAAAGAAAAAGTTGTTTATTAGTTTTAAATGATAAAAAAATACTGTTCAGCGACAAAGTAACTTTTCCACTAAGGAAATAGTTCACCCAAACATTTAAATGATCTCATCATTTACTCACCCTCATGCCATCCCAGATGTGCATGACTTTCTTATGCTGAACACAAATGATTTTTAGAAGAATTTCTCAGCTCTCAAGGTCCTCATAATGCAAGTGAATTGTGGCCAGAACTTTGAAACTCCAAAAAGCATGTAAAGGCAATCCATACAACTCTAGTTGTTTAATCAATGTCTTCAAAAGCGATATGAAAGGTGAGAAACAGATCAATATTTAAGTCATTTGTTACTATAAATCTCCACTTTCACTTTCACATTCTTCTTTTGATTTTGGTGATTTGCATTCTTCATGGAAATCACCACCTACTGGGCAGGGAGGAGAATGTATATTTAAAATAATCTTAAATATTGATCTGTTTTTCTCCCACGCCTATCATAACTCTTCTGAAGACATGGATTTAACCACTGGAGCCATACGGATTACTTTAATGCTGCATTTATGTGCTTTTTGGAGCTTCAATGTTCTTACCACCGTTCATTTGCATTGTGAGGACCAAAAGTGCTGAGATATTCTTGTAAAAATCTTTGTTTGTATTCTGCAGAAAAAAGTCATACACATCTGTGATTGCATGAGGATGAGATACTTTTTGAATGATCCCTTTAATGTTGGAAGGATGATATCATTTTTTTTGTTTAGTTTTTTTGCACATGTAAACATATGTTTGTGTTCCTCTCTGCAGATATCACCTCCAGGCATTGCGTCACCTGGCTGTTCTCGCAGCAGAACCTCGTCTGCTGGTGCCTGTAGACGTGGACACGCTCAAACCGTGCTACACTCTGCTAGATGTCACCTACAATGTATGTCACACGTGCTGCTGCTGATTTTGACATGGTTTTTAAAGTGTGCACTTGCTCATGTGATCTTAAATATTTTTGATATAGGAGTTTAAAGAGTTGGTTCACCCAATAATAAGAAAACGTGTAATCGTATGCTCACCCTTATGTTGTTCCAAACCTGTTGGACTCCCTTTATTCTGTGAAACACAAGTAATGTTCACACTGTTTTTTATTCCATATAGTGAAAGTATATAGTGAGCATGTAGAGCTAAAAGGACCAAACAAAAAAAAGCATCATCAAAGTATCATACGACTAATGCTGTGTGCTTTGTGTGAGGAACAGACAGAAATTTAAGCCGTTATTCACTGAAAATCTTCCCCTCTGCTGCAACTCTCAAATCCATTTTTTTTTTTTCATAATTCAAATAGGCTTTGTGAAGATGCATTGCACCAGTTTTGAGTTTTTAACTGTTTTTAATTAATTGCTATGCACCTAGTTTGAATATTCATAAGAGATTTCAGAGCTTTAGTGGAGGGCCAGATTTTCAGTGAATAATGACTAAATTTCAGGAGATTTGTAATCATGTGCACAAGTTGTATGGGCTATTTTTGTGGTGCTTTAAGGTGATTTTTACCTCCACATTGCAACTTCTAGCCACCCTGTTGCTTATGAAGGCATTAGGCCACATCAAAGAGTTTCTGGGATGATAAACACACAGTGAAGGTCTGTTGAGGGTTGACCACTTCATTTCATCTTTTCAATTATATGACAACAGTTAAAGGAAGGAGACCAGCTGTTCACCTAAATTAAAGATGCCTCTACTCAGCAGGCATACAATCATGCATAGTAGACATATACATTGTGATGCATGGCCGTTAGGTTTCTAATCTGTTTGTGCACGCATGTTTTATAGGAGACGCAGTGGTATGAGGAGACGACCGTGGAGTTGATGGCTCCCACCATGCTGCCTGAACTGCACCTCCTTAAACAGGTAATAAATAAAAGCAATTACGCAAATATAGCCCATGCAAAGTCTAATATAACATTCTTAATCTGCCCACGACTACATTCTGTCTCTTTGTTTCCAGATTAAGGTGAAAGGTCCAAGATATTGGGAGCTAAACATTGAGATCAGCAAAGGAACTCAACATCTGCAGTAAGTTTGTGTGTAGGTTAACGGAGTAGTTCACCCCAAAATGTTGTCATAAACCTGGAAAATTCTGTGGAGTGCAAAATAAGATGTTTTGAAGAATATTCATGCTGCTCTTTTCCATACAAGAAAAGTAGATAGGGTCTGGTGCTGTCACGCTCCAAAAATGACAAAGAAGCACCATAAAGGTAGTCCACATGACTTTTGCGCTCTCAAGTCTTCTGAAGTGGCGCTCCACCAATACTGAACCTACAGCGCCTCTGCAGTATCCACAAAGGAATTGCTAAAATGTTTTAATTAGTGTGCTGGTCTAAATGAATGCAATGAGATAAAAAGACATAATTAAATATGATGCCAAGAAAACGCATTGTCTGAGTGGGCCGCATGCAGAAACACCATGTGACCAGTGTCGTCCAGTTCACAAGACTCATTTGAGCTTGTTCGTTTAATGAAATGTTCAAAATACTCAAACTCACGAGTTACCCGTTTAAATCAGTCTTGACGAAATCACAGAATCAGGCAGAGCTGTTACTGATTTACCATTTGACTCATTTATTGAACTTGACATTTTCGGTACTTTCAGACAATGAATCAAGAGCTGTGAAAATTAAATCAGTATCATTACAGACAGGTTGTTCATATCACAATATGTACTTAAAACAAAATCTATAAATATTTGCAACAGTAATGGAAGTTTTTTGTAATAAATTATAGTTGAATTAAAATGTGCAATTTTATATATATATATATATATATATATATATATATATATATTATATTATATTATATTATATTTATATTAGGTCTGTCGATTTAATGCGTTAATTCAGTGCTATTAATTTTATTACAAATAACGCATTAAAAACATTAATGTAATTAATCGCAATGCCACAACACACCCGAGACGCTACACAAGCATGTCTGACGCAGGTGTAGATTGACGGTCCTTAAACAAGCCCTCATAATTAATCTCCAACTGATTGACAAATTCACTTGTGTAATGGATTACTGTCAACTGTGTGTCAATGATTGACTTATGATCAATAATATGGTAATAAACAATACATTGTATTCTAAAGCCGCTTTTTGTATTGTCTTATCAATGATGAAGTCTTCTGCTTAATTATCTGAATATATATATCATTTGTAAATATTTAAAGATGACTATGTATAATTATTTCATCATTATATATTGAATTATTGTTATATGCGATTAATCGCGATTAATTAATCGGGACACCATGTCATTAATTTGATTAAAACTTTTAATCGATTGGATTAAAGGAAAATGAAGACCAAAGAGCATTTCACAGAAGTTAGAGATAAAGTAATAAAAATGCGTAGATTAGGGAAAGGGTGCAAAAATAATATATACCCAGTGAGTACAGTTGGATCAATAATCAGGAAGTGGAAGCTGCACCACACCACCCAGGCACTGCCAAGATAAGGCCATCCCTCAAAACTCAGCGCTCAAAAAGGAGACTGGTGAGTGACTCAACAGAGAGGCCAACAATCACTTTGAAGGAGCTACAGAGTTCAGTGGCTGGGAGTGGAGTAATGGTGCACCAGTCAACCATATCAAGAGCACTGCAAAACGTTGGCCTGTATGGGAGGTTGGCAAGAAAGAAGCAGTTACTCAAAAAGTACCATCTGAAAGCACATCTGGAGTTTGCCAGAAAGCGTGTGAGTGACCCAGCTGTGATGTGGGAGAAGATTTGGTGGTCAGATGAAACCAAGATAGAGCTTTTTGGCCAAAACTCAAAGTGCTATGTGTGGCGCAAACCTAACACTTGCTATGCCTCAAGACACACCATCCCTACAGTGAAGTATAATGGCAGCAGTGTCATGCTGTGGGGATGCTTCTCACCAGGAGCGACTGGGCATCTTGTTAGAATTGAAGGAAGAATGGATGGAGCAAAATATTGAGTGATACTACAAGAGAACCTGCTTCAGTTTGTTAAAAAACTGAAGCTTGGGAGGAAATTTGCCTTTCAGCATGACATTGACCCCAAGCACAAGGCCAAAGCAACATTGGAGTGGCTCAAGAACAAAAAGATACATGTCTTTACGCAAGGGTAAATGAGATTTGAGAGCAATTTTCTGTGTGTGTTTTTTTTTTTGTTTTTTTTTTTTAGCCCTTTTTGAGGTTGACAGAACCTGGTCATGTATGCTTTAATTTTTTGGAAAAGAGCAGCTTGAACATTCTTCCTAATTTCTTCTTTTGTGTTCCACAGGGGAAAAAAGCCATACAAAACTATACCTTCATTGTCACGTCTGTGTGATCACAAACAGGATGTGCTTAGTAAATATTTTTTTCTAGATCCATTCTCTCCAGAGATGGCGTTCTGTATGTTAAGTTGCGTGCCGGTCAGCTACCCTACAAGGATGACCCTCATGGCTGGAAGAGTCTGCTGGCCCCCAACCCCAACAACAGAAACCCTGAACTCCGCACTTTCAAGGTCGGTGTGTTTGTGTGTGTGTGTGTGTGTACAATAAATATTACGGAGGAATCCACAGTCAACAAACTGGTTTGACCGAGGCCTGCCCATATCTTCCACATATCTATTGTGATAGTCTGTTTGTAAAGCTGGAATGCAAGTCAAGCATTACATTAAAAGCCTTCATGCAAGAGGATAAAGATATAAAATATTTCTGGATGTTTGTGTTTGAGTAAAGTTTGTGTTCCAAGCTGGATTCATTCAGTATAATGTGTTCTTTCAAACTGTACGAGAGGAGCAAAGAATTTAGTTTTCATGTCGATGAGCTATTTTTCCCCTTCCCACCCACTGTCTCACTTTTCTCCCCCACAGCCCGAGGCCATCTCAACCTTCACCTCAGACGCCGCTTTGGTCTCCTTCACCAAATACTTCTGCAGAGCCTCGGAAAACATGAAGCATGTGAGACAGTAAACATGATGTTTTAAGGCAAAGCCCTTCACGTGGTCGGAATAAAGTTTTCATGAGTTCATGTGCCCAAGGCACCGCCTATAGATCTAAAGTCCTGTCTGTGTTCCTTTTGCTCTCATAAGGAATTATATAAGTAGATGTTAATAGCTGTCAGAGAAAAAAAACTTTATCTTTTAATAACAGTTAGGGAGAATAACAGGCCCTCAGTCTACAGGATGCATTTGTGAAGTTTGATTCAAACTTCAGAAAGATTGAATTAACTTTTGTCATAGAAAGAAATGGTATAAACTTGTTGGACTGCATAAAATGTCACTACGTTTCCATCCAAGGATTTTTGGCGGAAAAAGTTTTAGTGCATCAAAATAAAGCTGATGGAAATGCACATTATCGCTCAAGTGTCGGCATAATATTTTTCCGTTTAACTCAAGCGCCTGTTTATCGTATGTGATGATGGATTGATCTTTACGGCATATAGAGCCGATCTGCAAACGTGACATTTCCAGGAGTTCCAACATTATATCTTGTGCATATTGAATAAATGAATGGCCGCTGTTTGCGATTAATTTAATTGCAGTATCCATCATTTATTTATTAAAGTTACTTTTCCACACCATTCAAAATAATAGACGGCAGGCATGGAATTAGCCCATAAAAGTATAATTTCTGTGCACAAAGATGTTTTCAATTAAAAATAAATACACAATACTAGGAGAAAAGCATCGGTGCTTATTTTTTTATTTATTTAATAAAATATTTTGGAACACTTACAGCCCAATTCTATTAAATTATTGTTTAGTTTTATTTTAAATAAAATAAATAAACAAATGAAAAAAGCAATAAATTAAAAAAATTAACAAACGAATAAAGCATTAAATTAAAAAAAATAATTAACAAACAAAAAAAAAACATTAAATAAAAAAAAAAAAAACATTTCCTAACGAAAAAATCCTTTAAAAAAAAAATAACAAACGAAAAAAGCATTAAATAAATAAAATAAACGAAAAAAAGCATAAAATTAATAAAAAAATGAACAAACGAAAAAAGCATTGAATAAAAAAAAAATACATTTCCTAACGAAAAAAATCCTTAAATAAAAAATGAACAAACGAAAAAAATAATAATATATTTTTAGACCTATATATGCCTTTTCTTTTCTTCAAACTTAAATTAACTTTACCCTGTCCTGTAGATGAAAACAGTCGGCTGAATGACGTTCTCAGATTGTTCTGCAAGACTATAAGCTGTTTGTCCAGTGCAGAGTTCACTTTTGAACAAATCTAACCCTCTTTACCTCGGATCAAATTTACCGCTTCTTCAGAAAATGTACATTTGCATTATGAAGCTTAAATACATTTTAGATGACAATCAAGTTCAGTTGGATGCTGGAGAAATATGCGGGATATAATGCAGTTGTGATGGCGATGCTTTTGATTAGATGATTGTTCAAAATATTGAATATCAGGAATGTATCACATGTAAATCCTGATATTACACCGCATCATTTATTTTTCTTTAATAGCTGTGCACACAGCATATACACATCGATTGATGGTCCTTATACTGAGACAGAAAGTTGCCCCCACTACTTTTGCTGGCAGGTTGCCAGCTTGAACAGGGCCATGATGATCTGCTTTCGGGTCGGAACCGGTGCCAAACTGCGATAGGTGCAACATCAGGACCAATATTACAGTCCTATCAGAAGGGCAACTGTTCTATTTTAATTGCAGTTCCTCCTCTTCTGATTGCTTTTATTTGTTAATTAAAATGACAGTAAGCTGACTAATTTCAATGAATTGTCTCAATACTCTCCCCATTTTACCCAAACTTCAGAGGAAAACAATTAGGGGCATCTGGGAGGCGAATTAGCGATAAATGGAAGATGGAAGCTAGGCTACTGTATAGTTACAACTTTTAACAGCCTTTGTTTTTTTTTGTTTTTTTCGATCTTTAAAGGAAAAGTTCACCCAAAAATGAAAACTAATGTACTCATTTAATGTTGTAATTGTGCCACATGAAATGTAATCTTTATTTTTCCAGACAGTTCATTGAATTGTTTTAAAATGTGTTGCTGTAGTTTTCACACACAATTTTTTCTTCCTGTCTTGTTTCTTACAGAAGCAGGACACTGTGGCCTTACTGTCGGCAATTCTGTATGAATGTGTGACGCAGGAAAACCCAGAGATGCTGCCAACACACATGTCTATTGACCAGGTCAGTTAGAGTCAAGCATGTGTCATACTGGGCGGAAACTCTGCTGATGTGACCCTGTGGCAGCATCCGAACATGCATACCTCCCTTCTATATAGTATGCCAAAAACAGTACGTCAAAACTGTAGGGTGTCCGAATCCTCTGTATTCTTAAAAGAGTAGCTGAGAAATACCCGGATGACCTTCTACATCTGCTAAGATTCTGAAGTGCACATCCACTGGACACTTTATCTCATAATCCCTCTGGAGCTGAGGAGACGTCACATTCAAAACGCTGCAATTCTTTCCCCTTTTCCTCCACAATTCCCAATGTGCTCTTAAGTCCTCATGGTGGTGTAGTCAATCCGGGTGGCGGAGGATGCGTCTCAGTTGCCTCATCTGAGACCGTCAATCAGCGTATATTATCACTTGGCTTGTTGAGTGCATTACCACGGAGACATAGCCATGACATGACACACAGACATGTGGAGGCTTCACGCTATTCTCCGTGGGATTCACGGACAACTCGCCACATGCCCCACCGAGATCTAACCACATTATAGCGACCACGAGGAGGTTACCCCATTTGACTCTATCCTCCCTAGCAACCGGGTCACTCAGCACACCCTGGATTCGAACTCATGACTCCATGTGTGGTAGTCAGCGTCTTTACTCGCTGAGCTACACAGGTCCAATCAAAACGCTAAATTTGTTTTTAAAATACGGCAGAGAATCACATGTCAGGTGGCTCTTTTCAACTGTAAGTGCTATATATACATCAAGAAAGTTGTTCATTGTGGTCAGATGGTGCTTGTTCAACAAAACCAGAGTAAGTGTGTTGTTACTACGTCATATACGACAATCCCCAGGTACCCTAATGAATTATGTCCAGACTGTATTCATACTATCCTGCATACATAAAGAACGTACTCTTTTACTCATTATGCATGTTCTGTGTTGCAGCGTTCCTCGTAGCTGGAAATAACACTCACAAACCTGCGAATTAGTTCAAATTTGCGTATTATAATTTTCAAAAGTGTCGCACTGTAAACCCCTGGTGCTAAAGCAGCATTATAACTGAAACTGAACTTCCTAAGTTTAATAAACTGTCTGTTCTGTAAAGACCCTCAACACTTACACATGTGTGTGTGTGTGCAATTGCATCTGTAGGCTGTGCGGACTCTGGAGCGCGGTGATCTGTGTGAGACGTTCAGTCTGTGGCAGATGAAGCTGGTGCTGGAGCTGTGTGAGAGCAGAGTAATGCAGCAGAGACTGAGAGACGCTCATCAGCAGGGCCGCGGTCTGCTGCTCAGCTCCGAGCTCCTGCCCGTCATGAAGAGCTCAGCGGACCGAGCCCTTGATCAGTGGCTCTCTGGTGAGAAACACAACACATACCCCATGAGTACCTCACATCATTAACCCAATGATTTCAAATGGTTTCAAAGCTGCTGAATGAACCGACGCTTGTGTTCGGTGTTTCTAACAACACCTTCAGCAAGTGTGTAAGCCTGTAGTCGTGTTTGTGCTCTGCAGAGCATGGAGTGAATCTTACAAAGATGGTCAATAACATGTCCAGGTCACATAGCCCAAAATTATAGGAAATAAGAAATTGTATTTTGCATAAAGAAAATGATGCCTTTTTTTATGTCCATTACGTTTTTTTGCATTGTGAAAAAAAGCATATTACTGGAAACGCTTGTTACTGTAATGCATACAATTTAGACCTTATTATAATAATGCAAAACAAAAATACTAGGCCTGTTGATTTAACATGTTATTTCAGTGTGATTAATTATATTAATTAATCAATGAATCATGTCCCCAGGTGGTAAAAAGGAATATTCCTACCATCTGTGCAAATCAAGCTTGAAGGTCCACATGTTTCAGCAGGGGGCAGTAAGCGAAACTTCAGCTGTATTGGCAACGTGCACCTGTACAGACAACAAATCAGGCTGTGACACTAGCGACAGCACAATATGAGAACGGGTGTTGCAGGGATCTCCAAACTTAATTTTCCAAGTGCATTTAACTTGGCCCAGTGACTTAAAATTGATGTTTATGATGCAACACAATGAAAGTGAGATGCTTCAGAAGTCTGACGCATGTGTACATTGATGCATCTTTAGAAAAGCCCTAATAATAAATCTATCTTGGACAGATTGACGATTTTAATTGCCAAATGGATTGCTGTCGACTGTAGGCCAATAATATGGAAATAAACCATATGCTGTCTTCTAAAAAACACTTTTTGCATTGTCTTATAAATGCATAACTCTTGTGCCACAATTATGTAATGCATTTTAATGATCTGAAAATGATTCTATTTAATATAATTAAATAATAATTTAATGAATCATTCTTTAATTATTATTTAAGGGACTTTCACAGCAAATATTTATATATGCAATTAATTGTGACTAATTTGATTAATTAATTTGCATATCATTTAATCAGACAGCACTAAAAATACATTAATAAATACTATTTAAAACCTTTATTGATCGTGGTAGTATGAGTACATTGTATTGAATTTAAACTGATTTAATAAACCGAAAAACAGATCATTTACATTAATGTATTGAAGTAATTTTAGGGGTAAATGTGCTTAATTGTCATGAAAATAATGCCTCAAAAAATATTTAAAAAATGTTATTTAAGTTTTTTTGGTTACTTCTCTGGTGAGCATGAGCAGAAGGAATATGAGTAATTTTTTCAGAAAAACATTATTATGTAAATGGGTCATTTGCAATTGAATGAAAAAACATCCTTATGTAAATTGCTGCATTTAATTGAAGAAAAAATGACCATGTGTGTGCGTGCAAATAATGCATATAGACCCAATTAGTATAAGGAAATTGCAAATAATGTAAATGCAAATAAAGCTTGAAGGCTTTACTGTTATGCTATAAATGCTGTTTTGTTGTTTTTGTTTTGTTTTTACCCAGATAACATTCATATGCTGCAAGCGTACTTGAGAGGACAGCCAGTGAACAACAACACTGATGGCAACATGTTGGCCTGCTTCCTGGTCTATCATTCCATTCCTAGCCTCAAGAATATGGTGACCTCTGACCTACAAGGTACAGTGGATATCTAACATTATAGAGCTCTGTCTAGAGAGTCTGGCTTCTCGTTTTAAACATAAAAGCTTTTCACCTTACGCTAAACCCTCGGTTAACATTATTGTTTTAACACTGGGTTGAGCAAAATTGCAGCCTTGTAATTTTGAAAGGGGGTTTTAATTGTTCAGTCATGAACCAATTCAAAACTGCCTCAGTGTTAACCTCATTAAATATTCATGTGCTTAAAAAGTGGCTGAAACTTTCACACACTGTTTAATTTCAACTTTTGAGAGAAACTGTTAGAATCCTTTATTGTGGTCACACATTATACACACAGTTTCTTTTGCATATATACAGTGAAATGTATTAGTTTTTCACATATCCCAGCTAAGCTGGGGTCAGAGTGCAGGGTCAGCCATGATACGGCACCCCTGGAGCAGATAGGGTTAAGGGCCTTGCTCAAGGGCCCAACAGTGGCATCTTGGTGGTGCTGGGGCTTGAACCCCCAACCTTCTGGTCAGTAACCCTGAGCCTCAACCACTGAGCCACCTCTGCCCATTAAAACTGTCAAAAGCCTCGACAAACGTGTTAACTTGTGTGATATAGAGAGAGTATTCAAAAGACTTAAAACAACCAGAGCAGACTTACATGGCCACATTTCCACAGATGAACATGCCGTTATTACAACAGGTTACCTAATTGTTGTATGCTGTTGCAATGTTATTAACCTCATTAATGTGCAAACAAACGTTAGCCCAGGGTTTACACAAATTAAGAATGCCCCTGGGTTAACCATTTAAAGTGTGAAAAGCCCAGTAGTTGTCTTTTTTAACCTCTTGTTTTTTTAATGTTGTTGTTCTGGTCTCTCCATCCAGGATGTTCTTGTTTCCCAGAGTTGCTCCTCAAGAGCAGTCAGTTAGGTGTTCCTGTACGTGCTCTGCTGCGTCTGAGCCCTTTGCTCCTTCAGACCCATGAATCTGGAGGTCAACAGCGCTTCATCTGACCTTATGCCATCTTCAAAAAATCCACCAAACTTCTCCTCCAACACCAGGTACAGCCTTGTTCTCACAAGCCACCAACTTGTAGGAACTTGCTGTAACCTTATTCTAAAACACCTCGAGTTGACTTAAGATTTCTTGTGTGGACATTATAAAATTGTCCGTCTTTGAAGAGCAAAAGTGAAACTAAGCCTACTCACCTCTATTTTGACATGTAAATAGTTTGTATCTATACTTGTACCTATAATAATTCAGTCAATAAATATGAATTGAAGTGGTTTTGATAAAGTATGCTTGGCTTTGTATTAAATAAAACAAACTTTTGCATGTCTTATGTCAGTTTTGCAAACATCTTTTACTATTATTCACACTAAGGGTTAGAGTTTGAACAAACACTTAACCCCAAGTACTTTTGCACGTAACTCGTCCTGCACAATTTGTGCTACAGACATGAATGATGTGTGCTATTACTTTTCTGAGTGTTCAGACTCATGATTTTCACATATTAGTTGATACAAATGGTGAAAATTCCCATAAACCTACATTGACCACATAGAACCACTCAGAACGTCTTCGCAACCACATATAACTACTAAGAACACCATAGCAACCATATAGAACCACTCAGAACACCCTAGCAACCACAGAGAACCACTAAGAATACCTTAGCAACCATGTAGAACTAATCCGAACACCATAGCAACCACATTGAACCGGTTAGCACACCTTAGCAATCACACAGGACCACTCAAAACAATCTAGCAATCTAATAGAACTGCTCAGAACATCTTAGCAACCACATAGAACCACTAAGAACAACTTAGCAACCATATAGAACCAATTTGAACACCTTAGCAACCACATAGAACTGTTCAGAACACCTTAGCAACCGCACAGAACCACTCCGAATGCCCTAACAACCCAATAGAACTACTCAGAACATCTTGGCAACCACGTAGAACCACTCAGAACACCCTAGCAACCTCATAGAACCACTCGGAACACCTTATCAGCCACATAGGAAAGCTCTGGCAATCAGCCACAACATCCTTGCACCATGGCTGCATGTTTTGCATGGGCAAGCACCAACTTTCTTTCTTGGGGAAAAGTTTGCATATGTCTATGTGCTTTTTTCCACTGTGCTTTCCTCTTTTTCCTTATTTTACTGTAGCTCAACAAAACATGCAACACATGAGCATTCCTCTATAAATGAAAACCACCCCACTGCCAGGAACACACACACACACCCTCACATTCTACATTATTTGAACAGCCACGTCGCAGTTTAAAAAACTCAGGCTTTGCTTTAATTGCTGCTTACATTCCCTGTTACAATGTAACTATTTCACTGAACGAAATGGCACTGAAGTGAAAGTTCCTCTGAAGTTCTGTGTCATTTTAAAAATGTCAAGTGATATCAACTTAATCTGAAGTCAGAAGACTTATGTGGAAATACATGAGGATATGAAACATGTTTGAAGGCCGATATAACCAATGATTTATTTCCTGAATAGTTCACCCCAAAAAATGTACCCACCCTTATGTTGTTCTAAACTGACTGACTTCATTGGATCTTGGAAATGTGAAGAATATTAACAATGCTTTTTTCCATTCAACAAAACCATGCAGTGACATGAGGCTGTCAAGCTACAAAATGGACAAGAAAATCACCATAAAAGAAGCTAATGTGACTTGTGCGCTGTATTCCAATTCATCTGAAGCCATACGATAGCTTTGGGTGAGGAATAGACCAACAGAAGTTATTCCCTGAGAATCTGTCCCTCTGCCCAAGCTCTCATCTCATATGTTAAATCTCTAAAAAATCTGTGCATTCGTATTTTCAAACTTGAAGCATCACACCCATGTTTGGCATCAATAGCTGGGTTTCCATCCACATATTTGTATGCACATTTCGGGATATTGCATAGAAAATGCTGGATGGAAACACCAAGATAATATAGTTTAGAATAAAGTTTCCAAAATGCACAAACTCAAGTGCTCGTTTCAGGTGTTTACATCTTTTTATTTGTCAAGACATGCACTTAAACTACGAAGAAAACACATTAGCCGAATATGTTCTTTTAGAATATGTCTCTAAACCACAAGTAATTTATTACCTTTTATTACAAGAGCAACAGTGGCTTCAATTTCTATTTTCATGTCAATCTAGCACCAGTTTCCTCAGAAGTGACCATTTTGTTCTGTTATACAATTGAGATGGAAATGCTGCATTATTCGAGAATAGTTTTTGCAACATAGCTGAGGACACCAAACGGCATTGGTTCTGGCATGTCCCATAACCGAATGTGATGTGTCAAGTTTTAATATGCAGTGATATATTGCAAAAAAGATTTGAGAGCTGTGACGGAAGGGGCCATTTGTTTCACTGAATTTATTTCGGTTCATTATTCAAGTTTCATACACACTCGTAGCCTCTCTATAGTACTTCCTATGTGGTTTGGAGTATTGTAAAGAGTGAATGGGCATTGGTGTACCAGTGACTTATCCAGGAAATCTATACTACAGAACGTGTACAGTGGCCCCATAAATTATTTGGACATGCAAGTCATATTTAAAAATGTCTGAATTTCATTGCACTAGAAAACAATCAGACCAAGATGATTTTATTATAAAGAAAGATAGTGCAAGACATTGTAAAGTGGGACTTTAACATTCACATACTTTCTGGGGCAAACGTTGAATTAGGGCTGTCGATTTAATGCGTTAATTCAGTGCGATTAATTGCACAAAAAATTATGCGTTAAAAAAAATGTACACAATCATGTCACCGGACCATAATGAGAAATTCAAGCTTGAAGTACCACCTCTTTTCTCCAGGGGGCAGTAAGTGAAACTTCAGCTGTATAGGCAATGTGCAGCTTATACAGAGAACAAACCAACGCTTCAGCAGACCGCACAAAACAAGGATACGTTCTTACATTCAAGCTTGATGGAGTACAAATCCAAACTTGGTGATCTCAAGACATGTTCTTCTAAGTGAAAAGTAGTTTAATGCTTGACACAGTGGCCTAAACATTTTGTTTATGACGCGACACAACCAAAGTGAGACGGTCCACAAGCATCCGTCTGGATGCAGGTGTGCATTGACGGGACCTTAAACGACACCTCAGTAAATCTCGGACAGATTGAAAAATTCACTTGCAAAATGGATTGCTGTGAACTGTAGGCCATTGATTGGCTGATGTTCAATAATATGCAAATAAACAAACATTGGATTCTAAAGCTTCTTTTTGTATTGTCTTATCAAAGCTTAACTCTTCTTCTAATTATCTGAATATTTATATATATAGTTTGTAAATATTTAAAGATAATTATTTTATCATTATATATTGAATTATTGTTATTTGAGGGGCTTTCTCAGCAAATATTTATTTATGCGATTAATTGATCGGGATACCGTGTAATTAATTTGATTACAGTTTTTAATCGATTGACAGCCCTTTTTGAATGTTGTATCTCTGTTTGGTTCCTGCTGGAATTAGTTGAATGATCACAACAACAGTTAAACATCACCCCAGAAGAACTTCTGCTGTGGAGGTCATTTAATCACTGAGAGGCCACGTATAACAGCACCAGTCTGACGGTGGAGTCGGTGAAGGAATAAACTGCTGAACATTCCTGAACTGTGACGCCTGTGATTATGGAAACTTCTATCACGAGGTCTGTAAAGAAGCCGGGTAACAACAGACATTCTAATTTGTGTCTGGGAGGAAAAGTCTAGGCAGGGGGATTTGTTTCATTTGAAACAAGGTAACGGCACACTTAACATTTCTTTAAAGATTTTGGTCAGATGTGTCTCATTTTTCAGGATGGCACAGGCTAGTTTTTGACTCTCTCTATTCATGTATAGCAGATATGGGATGTTTGGAATGTGAACTGATATTGTGGCAGAAGATCTGGCTGACTATTAGTGTTTTTTCATGTTTAGCTTTATACAGTTTCATATTCTTTGCCTGGAGTTTCAAGTCTTAGTTGAAATGAGCGTCATCCGATATTAACGTCAGAATATAACACTGTTCAAAGAATTCCCTTTGATCTATTGTGATGTCACAATGCACTTATTGTTTTCAAAGTTATAGTGTGTCGATTTAAAACGGGAAAGCATATGTAAACAGTCCATATGAATGTGGTTTATTATAAATGCCAGAGGATCTGTCAACTCTGATGCCTTTATATCCTCATCGTTGAACTTTAATTTGAATGACAAGCGTTTAAAACATGCAGGGACAGGCAGTTTTGGGAGTAGGCTATTTAAAATTCCCTTACACGCCCAAATTCTTTTAAATCTTTTTGCCAAGCTTCACAATCTCAGCAAGCTTAGCATTTTAAAAAGACCAGCAAAAATGTCCCTTCTTACATTTTTAGTAAGATTTACATTTATATTAATGAATAAGGGAGAGTGTAACATTTTAGGTGTTTTGCACCACTATTAATCATCTATAAGCTTTGTTGTTGTTGTGTGACATGCATATTTAAAAGGTATGAAGTTCTCAATTGAGATGATGTCATAACATTTGTACAATTGTTTTAAAATGATTGTGCCGTTTTTATTTAAAATAGTTTTAGATGGAGCATAGCATGTCACTCCTGTCAACTACCCACTTGCATTTGACTAACCAATGTCTGGTGTGCATTTCCTCTACAGTTCAAATCTGTTTATTTTTGAAAGTCTGAAGGTTTATTTCAAGGACACCAAACCTCACCCATGTTTGGACTTTTTTTTTGGCACACATCCCTATGTGCTCATTGTGTTCAATGCACCATTGAGTTCTTAACCCGATTGTTTTAGTCACTGAAGTCAGTGTTGTCAAGGCGTTCACTGAGACTTTTCATTCACAACCTACAGAAAGCGTTTGAATCGTTGCGGCAAAGTGTGTGTCGGATGAAGTGGGCGTCACCAACTGCGCTCAAGAGAAAGTCTGTACGCGGACCTGTGGCTCTCTACATGAATGAGTCAAGTGAAGAACACGCATGAAACCACGGTTTCAAAGGGAAAAAGAAGAGGAAGATGGGAGCATTTGTACATTCGCAGTTAAACTCGCCTGCGCGCACTGTGCGTTTTTGCGCAAACTCTCCAAAGTCACTTGGAAACTTGCGCAGCAGTGGAGCTCCATTCTGAAGCAGTGTTTTTGGGGGGGTAAGTGCACACTAAACTCACTGAGGCACTAACATAAACATTTCTTTTTTTTCTCATTTTTTTATGGTGCTCTTCCTTATTTTGCGCATTTTATTTTTATTTTTTTTTTAACTAACAGTTACATTATTGGAGCGGACACTTGTGTGTTCCTCCCATCACCAAGGCAGCATACTTTATAAGGCACTCTTAGATCTATAGACCATGTACTAGTATCTATGCGCACTTAACATGCATTAAATTGCACTGCAATTTGATGAAACGCAAGGGAATACTGCAGGCTCTCTTGCATAATGCGCAACGAGATATTCGGGTCATTTATTCTCATCGGGCGCTCGATAAAGAAGAGGAAGCCTGCGGTGGCAGCATGAGATAGTGTTTCTAACTTCCTGTTCCTCTTTAGAAAAAGATACTTAATTGGAATATGTGTAGGTCTCCATATGGCAAGCACGCATATACTGCGCATTCCAGATGGAGTAAAGCGGTAATAACAATATAGACGCTTTTAAATGGTTCCGTGTACAAAGTATCATTTCTAATCATGTCGCAATGCATTATGATCCGCTACTAGAGTCCCGGGCTCTGTGGTGAGTAGTTACTGTGCCGAGACACCTACTTTGTAGTTTCGTCCAGCAACGTCACATTAATGGGGCGTGGCTAAACGCAACATCTGCGCGCTTGTATCTGGGTAGAAAAGTGCGCGCGTTAATGGTTTTGTGTTTAAACCAAGTGAACTGCCTACCTAGATAGCACAGTAGGCTTTGAACCACAAGCAATGTTTCAATTTCGTTTTCAAAGTATTATATTGGGTTTATTTACTCTCTGGAAAGGCTAGTTCATGGTTATAAAAGTGAAACCTAAAAATGACCATTAGAGAACGTTCTGTGTAGGTTCTTATTAGGTTGTCACATAAAAACCTCCCTGTTACGTTCTGGGGGAAAATAGCACTTGAAGAGAACGTTCTTGGAACGTTAGGAAAAAACAAAACAATTGGGAACCATATGCTAACGTTAGGGTAATGTTCTGTGTGGCCTGTACCAGAACTTCTCAGGGGCTGTTCACACAGGACACTTTAATATGTTCGCTGTATGAAAAAAGGACACTGCGAGGCAGGGCCGTAGCTAGTGGGGTGAAAAGTGGTAATGATTCTAGGGGCCCATTTCTCCAGAGAGCCCCACAACAAATTCTAAACCATGCATTTATTTAATAGGAAATGGGCCCAGACTAGGATACAGTCAGGGGGCCCAGATTACCTTGCTACGGCCCTGCTATGAGGTCTCGAACTCGAAACTGGTCAAAGACGTCCGTGTAGTGTGGACGGATGCAAAAAAAACACATTCAAAACAACTAGACATATAGAGCAGAACATTCAGTTCATGAACGAGTTTTAAAAAATTGACCGTTTTAGAAGTTTACACCATGAAAAGCGTAGGGGTAAAATATGTCTGGCGCATGCGTGCATAAATCAACAATTAGAAAATAATGCAGATGGTATGTAACAACTGGTCTACACCCCAAAAGCATATGATTCTCATTATTATCAATGACGCTGTATACACTGCAGCGTTGAGTAACGCCGACAGTAAAGGCCTATTCATACTCTAACCAAGTACTTGAACACAGACGCACCTTGCTGCGCAAGCTCACTTTCAAGTGTCGTTGTGAAATGTGTGCCAGCGCACATAACCCAACACAAGTACGTGCATTCTCAGCGTTGCCACAAGGGGCGCTAGAGCGGATTTCCGGTTTTGTGGTCACGCCTATACAAATCTATTGCCCCCTTGTGGTTTGAGGTTTGTATCCGCCAGACAATGTCTTTAATGTTCTAATGTTGACGTGCTTCAGAGTTACTCCAGCCACTTTATTATCCCATCCGTCTGAAATAAAATGCTTTTACCTACCAAATGTCAAACATGTGTGAATCGTGTCTGCCATGAATTTTATTCGTTACCTATTTTTAAATGACTTGTGACTGTTGCTTTGAAGCCAGCTCGCGATGTTTGGGGGTCTAACGATTTAAATACTTTTGTTTCTAAGCACATGTCTGCACAACTTAAACAACGATAACATTATAATAATAATTCTATAGTAATTTAATGTTTTTACCGGTGACTTTCCGTCGAAATTAAAGTATAATACAGGCTGATTAACCGTTAAAAATATCGAGCTCGTAACTGATTGGTCCGTGCTGTCTGCGCGTCATTTAGAACGTTCACTACGAGACGTCCAGTGTAGACAGCCTCAAACATTTGCGTTGCGTCAAGACACGACGCAAGAACGTGACCTGGGTGAACGCCCCCCACACTTCTTGAAATCAACTTTTGACACTCTTGGTGTAAAAGTGATACAATGTCCCTCTTAAGTCAGTATTCTTATTCAGTCCTATTCTTTTCATGTTTAACCGTTTTCTGGAACTTCCTCTCGTCTCCATTCATGTGGTTTAGTAACGCAGTCTGTGTACTTTATACACCAATCTGTGAATATGTATGTATATGTATGTGTATATATATATGTATGTATATATATATATATATATATATATATATATATAGGTGATTTCCAGGGTCCTCCCTACAATGTTACAAGCATGCCTGTGTTTACAGTTGTGAAACTGAAAGTATTTTAAACCTAGGTGATTATTTAACTACAAAAGCTACAAATAGCACTAACAAACAAGTAGCAAAAGTATTATGGATATTACCATGCTGTTTTTAACATGGTACTGTGGTCGTACAATGATGTTTTGGACATGAACTATGGTACTACCAATACCATATTTGAAATACCTTGGATAACATTTAAAAATGTCAAAAAATATTATTGTAATCAGTCAGTGTCATATAGAAGCTTTACCAAAATACCACAGTATTACTGTCTGATTCCATCACGGTACCACCTCAGTACTTTTTAAAATAAATTCTTTAAATTAAATAACTCTACTTTAACACTTTACAGTGCAATTTCACAGTGTTCATGGTTTGTTCAGATCAAGTTGCATGTCTTATAAGAGTAGAGATTGAATCGAAACTAAGCAGTCTACAAAGCTGACATATTTTTAAGATCATATTTGCACCCTGCCATTCTACACTGCCCCCACAGCTACTTTTAGTTAGGCAACTTTGGTTTCCAGTAAAACCTGTTACTGGTGGCTGTAGCATGGCGGAAGTGGCTGCAATGAAACTTACATTCATAAAAAGTCTCACTGTGTCTATTGTTCTGTTTCAGATGGGGTTGAAATGACTATGCGAGCTAATAGTGTTCAGCAGTCGTTTGGTGGTTCAGGGGTTTAGAGATCACTCCTCGTATTTCAAAGTTTGACGCTATTCATCTTTAGCTGTGCAGTTGAGTATGTGATAGAGGGACCTCCAAAATGTCTGTTCTGTCATACATGAAAAAGGTAGACGTGAATATCTGATCAATATTGAAGACATTTGGCCCTTTAATGGCTGATGTGAATTTTGAGGGCCTCAGATTTCTCTTAGGCTTTTCTGCCATCTTGTGGACATTTCTCGCAACTGATTTGGATTTATTTGGTGCATATATCATTCTTAAAGTTATTACTTGCAAAACAGTTTGATTATGTGGAATATATAAAACAGTATCAGTACTGTTAAGCTGCAATCTTTAAAAGGAGTGAAAGAAAACCAAATATGTTGATCTACCACCTAAAACTGTAAAATATGAATAATAAACTTAATTTTGAAATAAGTTGCTTCTCAAGGTGCTTTACATAAAAAAGACAAGCATATAAGAATAAAAAGTATAAAACAAATAGAATTCAAATCAAAACGCAGTTCATATTAAATCCGAATACAAAAGAAAAAACGATAAAAAAATAAAAAAATCTGTTTTAAGATAAGATTGAAATATTCCTAAAGTCTGTGCTTCTCTAATATTAGCTGGAAGCGAGTTCCTAAATTTTGGAGCATAACAAAAAAGGCTTGTCCAACCATAGAATGTGAACAAGTCTGTAGTACAGATAAAAGACCAGATTTGGAAAGGGCAGAGATAACGATTTGGGGGTGTAAAGGGTTAAAAGCGCAGACAAATAATGAGGAGCCAAACCATTCAAAGCCTTGTTATTAAGCATGATCATTTTAAAATCAACAAACCTGACAGGGAGCCAATAAGGTCTGTCTGCAGGCCTCCACTCTCTCAAAAGTGATGTAAATACTGACACCTTGTGGACATGAGAAAAATAACCACATTAGCCATTTAGAAACACACGTGTTCATTTGTGTCACTGTCTGATATCATGATTCATTTGTTATAAACAAAGAGATATATGTTTAGATATTTGATTTACTAAATTGAAAATTATTATTTTTATTTCTTTATTTATATGGAAAGGGGGGAAAAAAAAAAAAAACATTAAAACATGAAAAATGCATTGATATGTATTTTGTATGCAAATTATAAACAGTTGAGCCAAACATAATGTCTAACCCTCTCTGGAAGATCAACACATGCAGAATACTGTTAAACCATCATTTCTACATGCCCCCACATACTATTATTCTCTGCTGATGAAAAGATAATCAACACTTGTCTTTTCTCGCATTGACTATTGCAATGCACTCCTTGCTGGGGTGTCTAAAATTCACAATGCAATCTGTGCAAAATTCGGCAGCAAATGTCCTATCTTGGAATCCTGGAGAAGGGTCTGGCTGCAGACCTCCACCGCTTTGTGTGACGTCAATGGCAAGTGCACATACACAAAAATACGTAAATGCATAGACGAAGAAATCACGATTTATTGTTTTTGAAAAGGAAATGGTACCCTTTTGAGCCAATCTTACCCTCAAAAAAGCAAAAATCTATTCAAATTGTAAAGGCGTGTAATCTCTTTAAAGTATTCATGTAATAAGTTTTATTTCCCCCTAGCACTTTGTAACATTATACACTTTCTCCTTAAACTAACTGTTAAACCTTATTTGAACCCTGTGTGCTACAATTATATTGTAATGTAACGACTATCCTACTAATATATTGCATTGTAACCGCTTCAGAGAATTTAATAAACATAATGATTTGTTGTGTCTTTATCTTATGATTGCAATATGCATTAAAGATTCAAATATTGTAAATAACTACAAATTGGTATATTTCTATATTCATGTTGGCAACCACACTTTATTAATTACAGCAAAGAAGCCAATCTCAATAATACGACACAAAATGATTTTTTAAATCTGTCTGCTCTCCCCCCAGAAATGACACATTAGTTTATGTACACTCACCTAATGGATTATTAGGAACACATACTAATACTGTGTTTGACCCCCTTTCGCCTTCAGAACTGCCTTAATTCTACGTGGCATTGATTCAACAAGGTGCTGAAAGCATTCTTTAGAAATGTTGGCCCATATTGATAGGATAGCATCTTGCAGTTGATGGAGATTTGTGGGATGCACATCCAGGGCACGAAGCTCCCGTTCCACCACATCCCAAAGATGCTCTATTGGGTTGAGATCTGGTGACTGTGGGGGCCATTTTAGTACAGTGAACTCATTGTCATGTTCAAGAAACCAATTTGAAATGATTCGAGCTTTGTGACATGGTGCATTATCCTGCTGGAAGTAGCCATCAGAGGATGGGTACATGGTGGCCATAAAGGGATGGACATGGTCAGAAACAATGCTCAGGTAGGCCGTGGCATTTAAACGATGCCCAATTGGCACTAAGGGGCCAAAAGTGTGCCAAGAAAACATCCCCCACACCATTACACCACCACCACCAGCCTGCACAGTGGCATGATGGATCCATGTTCTCATTCTGTTTACGCCAAATTCTGACTCTACCATCTGAATGTCTCAACAGAAATCGAGACTCATCAGACCAGGCAACATTTTTCCAGTCTTCAACTGTCCAATTTTGGTGAGCTCTTGCAAATTGTAGCCTCTTTTTCCTATTTGTAGTGGAGATGAGTGGTACCCGGTGGGGTCTTCTGCTGTTGTAGCCCATCCGCCTCAAGGTTGTGCGTGTTGTGGCTTCACAAATGCTTTGCTGCATACCTCGGTTGTAACGAGTGGTTATTTCAGGCAAAGTTGCTCTTCTATCAGCTTGAATCAGTTGGCCCATTCTCGTCTGACCTCTAGCATCAACAAGGCATTTTCAGCCCACAGGACTGCCGCATACTGGATGTTTTTCCTTTTCACACCATTCTTTGTAAACCCTAGAAATGGTTGTGCGTGAAAATCCCAGTAACTGAGCAGATTGTGAAATACTCAGACCGGCCCGTCTGGCACCAACAACCATGCCACGCTCAAAATTGCTTAAATCACCTTTCTTTCCCATTCTGACATTCAGTTTGGAGTTCAGGAGATTGTCTTGACCAGGACCACACCCCTAAATGCATTGAAGCAACTGCCATGTGATTGGTTGATTAGATAATTGCATTAATGAGAAATTGAACAGGTGTTCCTAATAATCCTTTAGGTGAGTGTATATATTGTATTGTTATTTTAAACAGATAAACAGATTGTGTTGAACAATGATTCAATCTTTTAAAACTGTCCACTCTTCCCCCCCAGACATGACACATTTTATGGTCATGGTCTTTATAGATCTGTGCAACAGTACACTTTCAGTGTAATTTTGACGACGACAACTGTGAGAACCGGATGCATGTCCTGCATTCCTTAAAAAAAAAAAAAAAAGCAGAAAGGCTCCTCAGCAACATGCCTCTCTTCTGGGAACTCTGCGCTGACTAAACTGTCCACGGCTTCAGCAATATCTCCGTCCTCCATGCAGAGTGTGTCACTGCTGAACTGATCCAACAAGAGCATCTGAGTTTTCTACACACCACTGACTTCCTGTCTTAAGGTCCACAATGACACGCTCCTGGTAGACAAACGAAAACCAGAACGTTATCAAATGAATATTAGCAGAACATAATAATGGGAATATATCACAAAGCAGCAGGATAATGTCAACGACATCATCTTTTGTCTGTAGAAAATAAAGCATAGTGGGCAAACCAGAAAATAATAAAATACTAATTTATTAATTATACAAAAGCCAGATGATGACGTTAGACCTGAACAGCCTTATTCTCAAGCTATTGAATACTTAAGACCTATTAATGCTCCTTAAAAGGACAATAAACCACCCTATGATACAGTGGGAATACCTTTAAAAAGGATTGCCTTTTTTTAAACGGTCTTCCTGATATTGCTGTATTTTCTGGTGTTTGGTTGGCTTCAGGGCATGAAGGACAATGGTACATGATATGCACTGTGGTTGCACAGGTTTTTGGGTTTTACAGCTTTTCATCCGTTGATCAAATTAAATGGTGCATCTGTAAAAATGGATAGAGACCAGTGAAAGCTGTACAAAATCTCCCCATTGTCTGGACTAATATATTAATTATGTCTTATGACTTCTCATGTGTGGTAGTAAAGACTTGTTCTCAGAGTTGCATACATTAAGTGTCATATAAAAGATAGTTTTTTAAAAATGCTTTACTATAAAGATGACCGTAGGTATTTTAATGTCAATGATATCGTGTTTACACTGTAAGCAAGCAGCATAGCATATGTGGTCCAGCTAGCCAGTTAGCAACAAAGCGATATAACACCATACCTACATAACCAGATGGTCTACATGAAATACAAAGAAAGAGCAAACATTCAAAAACTAATAGACCATACGTTATCTTTTATTTCCTTGAATATAATTCTAAACCGTGTACAATTGAATATTGACGCAGTCATGCTTGCAATTGCAAATGGAGGTCAAATTTCTTATGCGCACTTGCCAATGACGTCACAGAAATCTGAGAATGCAGGTGAGCCTGAGCGTGGAGATCTGTAGCCAAACAATATTGGTCTGGCCTCGGCAATTGAAACTTGTACTTTAAAGTTACACTAAAATGATGTGTTAATAATAATGATAGTAATCTCTGCACATGATCTGGGAATGGTGATAAAGTCTATTATGATATCATGTGACACTTGAGTCAATAAGTTAATTGCCTCTTTAACTGATATATATACAACAATCAGCCACAACATTAAAACCACCTGCCTAATATTGTGTAGGTCCCCCTTGAGCTGCCAAAACAGCGCCAACCCGCATCTCAGAATAGCTTTCAACACAATTGTACAGAGTGGTTATCTGAGTTACCGTAGATTTGGTCAGTGCGAACCAGTCTGGCCATTCTCTGTTGTCCTCTCTCATCAACAAGGCATTTCTGTCCACAGAACTGCCGCTCACTGGATGTTTTTTGTTTTTGGCAGCATTCGGAGTAAATACTAGAGGCTGTTGTGCGTGAAAATCCCAGAAATACTCAAACCAGCCCGTCTGGCGCCAACAATCATGCCACGGTCCAAATCAATGAGATTACAATTTTTCCCCATTCTGATGGTTGACGTGAACTGAAGCTCCTGACCCGTATCTGCATGATTTTATGCACTGCACTGCTGCCTCGCGATTGGCTGATTAGATAATCACATGGATGATTGTCGGTGCCAGACACCCCATTTCCCTGGGGTAATGTGCCTTGCACAAGAGGGCCACAATTCACAACTTTCACGATTAGAAGTGGGCCACAATGGTCCCAATAATAGTCAAATCCTATTTCAAGATTTGACCTGGTGACATTTCATCATTAGCCAACACAGTATCTTTAACCATTAATGTCCAGTGATAGACCAAGAACATTTGCAAAGCACTTGACCTCAGTTGACCATGTTTGTCACTCCACTCTCAATTTCTGTTGGCCATTTTAAATGATTTTACATGTCCTAAAATCCCTCCTGGCATCAATACTTGAAATACCACTACAGTACCCTTTTGCAAGTATAAGAGAGTAAATAGATATCTTGCTGTCATGTTGGTGCTTAAAGGAATATTCTGGGTTCAACACAAGTTAAGCTCAATCAACAGCATTTTTGGCATAATGTTGATTACTACAAAAAAGTATTTAGACCCGTCCTCCCTTTTCTTTAAAAAAAGCAGTTACATTGAGGCACTTACAATGGAAGTCAATGGGGCCAAACTATTGGAGGTGTAAAGGCAGAATATAATTTAATAAAAACACTTGCATTAATTCTTCTGTTAAAGCTTGTGTATTATTTTAGCTGCAAAGTTATTTAAATCAGCGTTTTTAGCATTTTAGGGTTTATGGCTTTTATGTCGTCATGACAACAAATTTGTGAAATCAGATATAAATTTACACAGAAAAGGTTAGTAATCGATTTTATCACACTAGAATAATGTTTTCACGCATATTGCTCATGTCTTGTGCCTATACCTTTGGAAAAAGTGAGAGTTTTAACATTTACGGATTGGCCCCCATTCACTTCCATTGTATGTGCCTCACTGTAAACCACGATTTTGCTTTCTTTCTTTTATAAAGAAAAGGAGGTTGGAGTCAAAATAATTGTTGTTGATTGTGCTTGACTTGTATTGAACCAGAATCTTCCTTTAAAGTGCCTTCGATGAGAGTGCTGTTATTCTCGAATCAATAAATCCTTATCAATTTAATAACCTTGTAACACAAAATCTTTATGCATCCAACATGCATATCTCTACAAGAACAACACCCCTCTACTGTTTTACATACTCAGTCAAACACTCACTTCACTCATGTAAACATGCTCTGTCATGCCCTCCTACTAAACAGCCAGAAAACCAGCATGTGAATGTATCAATCATCACGTGTCGAAATGAGCAGTTCCCTGTAACCTTTACAGGATTAAATGCACCGGTTATGTGAGCTCACTCAAGCCGGTATTGATCGTCTTTAGACGTCTTCTGTAGTGGATAAGGTCTATTGTGTTCGACACACTGGTCTCTGGCTTTACTGGGATGCACCAAAGTATCCATGTCCCTTGAGGAGTGTATAATAGGATCATATTGATCAGGTTTTGTCAGGGTTTCTCCTTTGAGTGATTACACTCGGTGAGAATGAATATAGAGTTAGTTCTCACAGGGTCACTGGACGAGAGAGACAGCTGCATGTCTGTTTAATGCGACATATTGACTTCGGACATTCCTGCAAAGCAAATGCTTTTACACTCTAAGGATGCTTTTGGTTTTTTTCTCTGTTTTGTGATGCAAAAAAAGTCAATTTCGGCAATTGCCGCTGCTTCTTCAAGGAATATTACTGGTTCAGTACAGGTTTCGCTCATTCGACAGCTTTTTTTTTTGGCATGTCCCACCTTTTCTTTAAAAAAGAAGCAAAGATTGAGGCTACAATGAGGCACTTACAATGGAAGTGAATGGGGCCAGGGTTTTTTATTTGGAGGGTTTAAAGGCAGAAATGTGAAGCGTATCATTTTATAAAAGCACTTAAATGAATCCTTCTGTTAACATTTGCGTATTATTTAAGCTGTAAAGTTGCATGAATCATCATTTTTGCATTTTAGGGTTTATGGCGTTATGTCGGCATAGCAACCATGTTGTAAAATCGATTATAACTTTACACAAAAAAGGTTATGAAGCGATTTTATCACATTAAAATATGCATATTGTTTACGTCTTGTTGCTATACTTTTGAAACAGAGTATTTACAGTGCCTCACTGTAACCCAGATTTGTGCTTTTTTTAAGAACAGGAGGGATAAATCGAAATTAATATTTGTGGTTATCAACATTACGCGTGAGATGCTGTCGATTGAGTTAACTATTGAACCCGGAATAGTCCTTTAAAAGTCAACATAAAATATAGTTTCTCAATAACTAGTGATGTTTGTTAAGACCTTAAGTCCTGGGCCCTTTGAATTCCAGCAATGGTCCTGCTTTATGCTATGAAACAGAAAATTAGCTGCGCTTTGACTATCACTTTTATCTTTCAGTTTGTGACTCATAGATTCTGCAGTTCCTTTCACATGTCTGAAATAAGTGCACTGATGGATCTTATTCGGTTTCTTCCGTCACCTCACTCAGTTTGTTTTATTTTCAGGCTGTTCCCTGCACAACATGGGAAGTTCGGTATCTGTGGATCTGTGTTTCATGGGAATCTTCTTACTGTGAGCATTAAATGAGCATGACTCGCTTCCTGGCCAGCAGCACACCATGAGTGTTTCAAAATGTCTTTGTATTTGTAGGGGGTGCTGTGGCTCAGGTGATAGAGCGGGTCAGCCACTAATCGCAGGGTTGGCGGTTCGATTCCCGGCCCACATGACTCCACATGCCGAAGTGTCCTTGGGCAAGACACTGAACCCCAAGTTGCTCCCAATGGCAGGCTAGCGCCTTACATACCAGCTCTGCCATCATTGGTGAGTGTGTGTGAATGGGACACAGTATAAAGCGCTTTGGTAACCTCTTGGGTTAAAAAAGGCGCTATATAAGTGCAGACCAGAACATTTGTATTTTATGGTGATGTATGAACACTTTAATGTAAGAAAGAAATCAAAATGAACCCTGTTTATTAATCAATTGAGGAATGCGCATTCATTGACTTGCATAGTAAAATACGTTGTGAGCGGCATTTCAGGTTGACTTTAAGAACAAATGTGAGCAAGTGAGACTAACGTATTATCCCAAAGGTTTCAGTCACATGTGATTATGTGGAACTGAAAGATCTGAGCATTGGGGGGGGCATCATAATGAGTCATAAGTACAGTTCTCCCTATTGCAGACTTTCTTAAAATGTGCACGTTCCTATAGCAGATCTGTATCAGTATTACGTTACCTTGTTTTCTGTTGTTCTTAGAGCTTTCTGTGGTCGTTTGAGTAATGATATATTTCTCAGATACATTTCAAAAGACTAAAAGTATTTTATAACAGTTTCATTTGTGAAGTAACAGTAAAATAATTACAACTGAAAAGTGTACAAAAGCAATAATATATTTAATATAGGGAAATCTGCCTTGCAAGTACTTACAATGGGCATATCAATCTCTATACAAAATTTACACGCAGGGTGTTTTGGGGGGAAAAACCCCCCACTGTGTAATTCTCTCATTTCTTTTGTGTAATGTGAAATGTCTTTATTTCAAACATACACATTTACACATATACATACTCTGCAAAATTATCATTTTCTCTGGATTTACTATTTATAGGTATGTGTTTGAAACATGTTAAACATTTTTGTTTTATTCTTTAAAGTACTGACAGCATTTATACCATATTCCAAATAAAAATATTGTCATTTAGAGCATGACGAACTGATCAAAAAATGACAACTGATCAAAGTAACTAAAAAAGATGCAGCGTTTTCAGACCTCGAATAATGCATTATTAAACAACACAATATTAATGTTTTAACTTGGATTTCAGAAATCAATATTTGGAGGATTAACCCTGATTATCAATCACAGCTTTCATGCGTCTTGGCATGTTCTCTGCCAGTCTTTCACATTGCTGTTGGGTGACTTTATGCCACTCCTGGCACAAACCTTCAAGCAGCTCGGCTTTGTTTGATGGCTTGTTGCCATCCTTCTTCCTCTTGTTCACATTCCAGATGTTTTCAATGGGGTTCAGGTCTGGAGATTGGTCTGTCCATGACAAGGTCTTGATCCGGTCCTCCTCCATCCACATCTTGATTGACCTGGCTGTGTGGCATGGAGCATTGCCCTGCTGCAAAAATAAATCCTCAGAGTTGGGGAACATTGTCAGAGCAGAAGGAAGCAAGTTTTCTTCCAGGATAATCTTCATGCGTCCTTCACAAAGATGAATCTGCCTGATTCCAGCCTTGCTGAAGCACCCCCAGATCATCCCCGATCCTCCACCTGGTCGTCTAATGGTTAGACGGAGACCTGGAGAGGCCTTCAAGCAATAGTGTCTCACACCCACTGTGAGAAGATCGTTGATGATCTGGGAGTGCTGAATGTGTAATGTGAAAGATTGGTGGAGAGCATGCCAACATGCATGAAAGCTGTGATTGAAAATCAGGGTTATTCCACCAAATATTGATCTCTTCCTAAATTAAAACATTAGTATTGTGTCATTTCAAAATGAATATGAACTTGTTTTCTATGCATTATTCGAGGTCTAAAAACACGGCATCTTTTTTGCTATGTTGACCAGTTGTCATCTTCTGCAAATAAATGCTCTAAATGACAATATTTAAATGTTCATAAAAATTTCATTTTATTCAAAAGCATACCTATAAAGAGTAAATCCAGAGAAACTGATAATGTTGCAGTGGACTCTTAATTTTGTCCAGAGCTGTACAAGTACAGCCACAAAATTCATATTGTTTTCTATCTACATCGTAATAACTGTGCAGAATGAGAGCAATGTGTGCTGTCTTAGCAACCACGATACAATCTGTTTTCAGTTTCCTACTAAGGCCGTCTCATTTCAACAAGCTAATTCGATGTTGAGGATGCTCAATATACCGCTGCCTTCAAAGGCAAAGCCTACCTAGCACCAGTCTTCGAAATGAGACAAATATTCTGTCAGCGTGCTGCCCAGTTTTTCTAGACATGTGGGTAGTCCTCGTCTTTTTGTGTCGACTGCAAATGGATCTGCTGTTGACTATACTACTAGAGTATCACAAAGCACTCATAGTGTGCATGTGTTGAACGTGTCTGTATGGGCTTGTGGTCAAAAGTGTATACTTTGAAAGGCTGAGTGCTCCACCGTGGTCAAGATGGAATGGCACGCAGAAAAGCAACGCGCTGTATAAGCTAGCCTTAAAAGTGCTGCAAGCGATTTTTGCCGTTCTGGAATTTTCACGAGCTGAGCCGTTGAATTAGCCATGCACCCTCTCTCCAAAACCTTTCACATCAAAGACACTGTTGTCACCAACACTGAGCAAAAAACCCCAGAGTTGTTAAACACAACAGTAGCAAAATGGCGCCCTCTGTTGACAACAGTTATGAAAAACATGGCATAAAATTGGCATTAAACCTCAATATTTCGCTGCAACTACAACACTATGAGAATGCGCAAAATGATTGTTAGGCAGAAATCGTCAGAGACCGCGGATCGCGGGCACGTTTTTGTTTTCTGTTTTCAGTCTAGAACTGTCATTGAGAACGGTGAGATATCTCAGGACATTTATTTCATTAATATCTGTCAGAGTAGGAACATTTTTTGCATACCTTTCCATGAAATAATTGCTTACAGCATCTTTAAGCCTATGGAAGTTTTTCACCTGTTTGTAAGTCTGTACGTTTGTGGGAAAATTTTGTCTCTTCTTTCCAAAATTCTGAACTAAACCCCAGTGGCCGAAGTTGGAACAACAGCTCAATGCATGCGCACCTTCGCGGGACACCCTGCACGAGTGCAAGACAAGAACGAATGTTATTTGAATAAAATATTTCAGAATTAAATGAATATACTCCTAACCCTAAACCTAACCTTTAGTGTACTGAGACCAAAACTGCATTCTTTCACTTTTCAATTTCTTTGCATATGTAGTTGATCACTAGCTGGAAATCATGGATGTGACATCATAGGCACCACTGGGGTGATTTTCAGGGCATGAAAGTCTTGACATTTGTAAGTCTAAATGCTCGTGGGAAAACAGTGACAGGAGATTGTCTCTGCTTTCCAAATTTCCAAACCCCAATGGCCAAAGCTGGAACTGCAGTTTAGCACATGTGCACCTTCGCGTGATGCACTGTGCATTTTTGGCACTTTTCCACTGCAAGTTACGGTTCGACTCGCCTCAACTTCTCTCTTTTCTGTGCTTGCATTTCCACTGCAGTTTAGTGCCCCTCAACGTGGGTGGGATTATAGGCTGAGCGTCATAGTTGTGCCGCCTTCATCTTAAACATGACACAAACTGTCCAAAACAATAACACGACCGCTAGCTGTTAGCTACTAGTTCATTGTGCTGCATAAAGCAGTTGCTGCATGGTGATTTTACACAAGTGTAACAGTTAAATTGGCATGGTTGGTTATTTTCAGGGCATGAAAATCTTGACATTTGTAAGTCTAATTGTTCGTGGGAAAACAGTGACAGGAGATTAACATTATAGAGTTAACATAAACGCAGAGTATAGAGTTAACATAAACGTACCATCCTCCATCGTGGATCAACGCCAGTCCGGGGCACTCTCCCTCCCATTGCTCGCCAGTTTAGATAGCGTCCATTTGGTCAACCACTTCCACTTTTCCTTGATGGTTCTGTAGTCACTTTTAAGTTTTTTAACTGTTCCCTACAATGTTGCTAGGACCGGTGGTAGCGGTGTGCAGCCAACAGGTGAGACACTTCCTGGGAGACTTTTTCAGTTCGCTCATTGTTAACGAGTGGACCGTCTGCACCTCGTTTATTGACCACGCACAGCCATTTCTTTTTTCACAATTCGAAAGACACGTGAACAAACGATACTCTTATCGCTGTTGCTAACTTTAAAACTAGCAGGTTGATGTCGCGTGTCGGAAATCTAGTGACACTGGTAGTGACGATTCTCCCTGACCAATCAGTGATCTGCAGGATTTTGACGTCACATTTAGTATCAGCTCGGCTCGTTTGGAACCTCGACCGAGGTTTTACCTAAAAAAGTATAAGGTACCAGGTACTATCCACAGTGGGAAACCCCCCAAAAAGTTGAGTGCATTTGTACCGTGCTGTGGAAAAGCCCCATTATTCTTTGAAACCTTTAAACCTAGCAAGTGCAGTAGCTCTCTAGCCGAACATGAAAAGGGGTGTGACGCCAAAGGTACAGCTGGGCCGATTTTCAGGCCACAAATATTAGCTGCAAGATGGGACGCATCAGAAATTTGGCACAGGACCGAATTGGGGGGCATAAAAACTCTGAACCAACATGCCGATATCCAGCGAGATCATGCTTATTATCCAGGTCTGTTGATTGTTCATTTTACAGTTGATATAAAAAATCTTTCTCACACAGAAACCAAAGATTCAAGAATCATGGTTTAAATTGCTAAACTTTAGCTTGATTCAAAAAGGGCAAAGTTCACAAGAAATTGGTTAATACCAGACACAAAACATAAAATGACCTTTCCTTACTCTTTAAACATTAGGCTAAGATAATCTGTGACACATTCTTGGCATGGGCTGGATTGTGTCTGCTTATTTCAGTTCATCCTCTCTCTCCCACACACACCCTTAGAAGTCTCTCTGGGGTCAGAATGTGTCTCCTCAGAGCTCTGGCCCCTTGAGGCCCTCCCATGCAGTTCTCTGGGAACTTGACCAGTCATGTGTGCTGTAATGAGAGGCATGTGGGGAGAGGAAGTGGTAGTTTGGTGAGTCAGTGCTCATGAAGCGTTCCGTTCCATTGGCCTTTGGCTCTCATTAGCTCTTTGAGTCATATGGATCCCTGTGGTCCTTTCACATGGGTGTGTATGAGATGTGAGATGTGAGATGTGGGGGAGGACAGTTTGCATTCCTCTGTTTCTGGTCCATTTGTTCAGAGTTTGTATTGTTCAGTGCTGGGTGTGCGACCGTCATGAAAAGGAATGAATGGTAAGTCAATATCCAATCAATGTCTAATCCAAATTTTAAGTATGGCATGAGTCTGGATAGGAGTGAATTGTGGCAGGCAGCTGCTCTTGTGGTGTGGAGCGACAGACAATTGCAGGGGGATTTGTTCAGGTGGTGGACTGTAAATTTGACTTGTTATGAAATAGTTTTTAGGTTTGCTTTGTGTTTGATTCAGTGCTATCTTAAATCAGATACGTTGTGTCTAGGGATGCACCAATATACAGTGGGGTCCAAAAGTTTGATATCACGAGATTCAAAATCATATTTAAACATGGAAATAGACACATTTTTGGATTTTGACAGCTCTTTAGAACATCAGTGGTCTCAAAGCTTTGGACCCCCCTGTTAAAATGTTGACGTTACTATATCTGATAATTAATTACTTCTATTATGGCTGATATAAGGGACAATATCATATATTGGTATTGTGTTCACAATAAAGCTTCAATTCAGACAGTTTGATATTAAAGATGCGTAACAGTTTGATACTTGTTTAACCTTACTTAGAAAAGAAGTACACTGTTTGAATCGGGGGAAAATCTACCCCTGATATTATCTGCTTCCAATATTGGCCTGTCAACATACTCAGTCTGCGGCTTGGTGACATATTACAGAACCTGACATCAATAGTATTGTGATATTGACCTCACACGTCAGTGTTGTACTTGAAGGTTATGGATCTATTTGTGCTAATTGGTGATTGATTACCCAGATGACAGCCAATACAAATTTCGTTTGTCTTTACTTTTATAATTGAATGGCGACATTTTATTTGTAATGTTTATGTTCTTAGTAAACAGATCCGGTACGTTTACCAATTTGCATATGAACAGGTGGTGTAGTGGTCTAAGCACCATAACTGGTAATCTGGTAATCAGATGTTTGCTGGTTTGAGCCCCACAGCCACCAACATTGTGTCCTTGAGTAAGGCACTTAACTCCAGGTTGCTCCGGGGGGATTGTCCCTGTAATAAGGGCTCTGTAAGTCGTTTGGGATAAAAGCGTCTGCCAAATGCATAAATGTAAATGTAAATGAACAAGAACGGTTCTGGCATAAGTCAAGATTTTACTGCTCTACAGGGCTGGACTGGGAAGAGAAATTGGCCCAAAAGTTGGCGGTCCGTTCTGCATAACGCAATGGCTCTTTTTAGCTTGTCGTGGCCCATTCTGCACGTTTCACGGCCGACCCACCGGCCCGCTCGGTTCTCCCGATGGCCATTCCGCCCCTGAATCTGTCCCAAAGTGCGTCGACCCACCGGGAAAATGCCCGGTATGCCAGATTACCAGTCCAGCCCTGCTGCTCTACAGTAAGTAGGTCAGCAACTACTAGGTTTCCGTGTATTTTATAACATCAAACAAAAAGATAATTTCTTTCTGATCATATGAGGAATTAACTTTTTTTATTTTTAATATTTGTTTGATCTATTTATGATCAGCAGTGCTGGATTGGTAATCTGTCATACCAGGATTTTTTCCTGGTGGGCCGACACACTTTGGGGCCGATTAAGGGCGGACTGGCTATCGGGAGCATCGGGACTAAGCTGAAAAAACCTCCACTTTATTCATAACTGGCCACAAAACAGTGCCATGATATGCTAAAGGGGGCAAAGGTGAGCTCAACAAATTTTGGGCCAGTTTTTAAGAAAAATCCCGGACTTATTTCTCTTCCCAGTCCACCCCTATGATCAGGGTACATTATAATGTTGGGAATTAGTTTGTTTTTCCTTTGATGTAAAAGGAAGTCCTTGTGACCTTCAGCTTTTCCCAACAGTGTGGGAAAACCAGTCCCCTACTCTGTTCTATCTTTAGCCTCTTTACTGTTGGCAGGGCTGTGTAGTCCATTGAGGGAAACACTGGCAGCATACCAATTCCCATATCGTCCTAAATAGTCAACACACTCGCATGATGAAGCATCACTGGGGCCACTATTCGCCTGCCACACCAGTTACCCTTGGTCCGTATGTTTAATGTCACATTGATGCCAAATTTAACTCATTTCAGAGCATTCCATCACTTTACACAGGACTACTTTTTTCAATTAAATTAATTGAAAGTTCTTGAATCATTTATACATTGCTTTATTGTTGAAAATCATTGATTGCTTTGTGTGAGGCACAGATCCAAATTTAAGTCTTTATTTAATGCACCGTGTTCCTAACCGACGTTACAGTCAGATCCCGAGCCTCTCACATTTAATCATTTAAATATTGCCGCCTCATGAAGCATCATGACAGCAGATTTGCGCTTGTTATATGTATACATTTATTTAGTAAGCGTTTCTACGCTAAAATGTGATATATATATTTCAATTTTATTACATTGCTGCCATAATAATGGAACATTTCAAAGGTTTATGGTATCTGGTTCTCATTAAGAGTTCCCACTCACTGTGGTGGAGCAGTAACGTAATTTTGACGCTGACTACCATCCCTGGAGTCACGAGGTCGAATCCAGGGCATGCTGAGTGACACCAGCCAGGTCTCTTAAGCAAACTAATTGGCCCGGTTGCTAGGGAGGGTAGACTCACATGGGGTAACCTCCTCGTGGTCACGATTAGGGGTTCTCGCTCTCAACGGGGCGTGTGGTAAGTTGTGTGTAGATCGTGGAGATCCGCCACCCGGATTGTATAACTGTGCCGCCACGAGGACCTACTAAGTAGTGGGAATTGGGCATTCCAAATTGGGAGAAAAGGGGATAAATGAAAAAAAATCTAAAAATTATTGTGAATTATTTAAAATATTTTGTTACACATTCCTCCAACTTTCACAACTGTCCATTACCCACAGAGCTGTTACCACACGCAGCGGAAATGTACGGCACTTAGCAGTGGTCAGAAAGGTTTTCCCAAATGGCTTTTTATTATAAACTCAGCGATGTGGATTTGGATGGTAATTAAATCCCCACACGACCTTGTTGTTTGTCAAAAAACTGTTTTCTTGCGGGAATGGAAGAAAAACAACAACATTTTGGATTTCGAACGCCAATAAAATAACTGACTACTCCCTGTAAATGCTGGAATTACCCACGTAAAATAGTTGTTGTACGAATAGGGTTTAAGATTAAATGTTTACTCCACTGATGGTTAGGGTTGTGGTTTGGGGATAGTTAATAAAAAATGCATTCCTCTTCACTGCATTACATCATTGACAACACGAAAACAACCTCATAAACTTCATAAAAACATTTCAACCAGAAACTGGAGCTCACGCATTCCCTTACGGCACAAAACATTTTCAGATTTGGCCACTGGGGGCAGTAGTTAGAATTTCGGTGAGCACAGACCAATTTTAGCTAAAGAAATGTAAATCTACAGTCGTCGAAATCACAGTGAGATGAGTCTGTTCCAACTGGTTACATTTTTTTTACAACAAGATCCACCTTTACGTGTGTTTTAACGATTCCTGATTTTGAGAGCACTAAACTGAGAGGTAGCCATCCAAAACATCCTGAAGTTTTCTCTAAGGTATACATGAGTATAATAAAACATTGCTGTTAAACACACGTGATTAGATCTTGAAGATCGCCGAAGCCATGTTGATTTCGTTGTACGGTGATTTCTCCCCTTCAGACTGCCCTGAAGTATGCCGGATTAGAATTGTTATTAGCTGGAAAAGCATGCACGGATGCATACCTCGAAAAATATATTCTTTGAAAAATCTGAAATAGTATACCATCAGGGTACCTTTGGAATACTATTTTCAATGTACTATGATTTGGACTAATATAATTACCCACAACCCCTTGTGCTATGGAAGACCCAGCGGGAAATAAACATCTTAAACCAGCCTAAGGTGATTAGCTGGTCTGTTGGTTGGGAGTCCTCACTTTTTAACTATTAAGGCTGGGAGACCAGCTAAAATCAGCTTAAACCTGCTAAATCCAGCAAACCGGCTTAGGCTGGTTTAAACTGTCTTTCAACGACTTCAGTTGTTGAAAAATGAAAAAATAAATCAAATAAAATGATAAAGCTTGCCACACAAAAATTTACCTTAAAGTATGTATTTTAAGCTAGTGAAGGTAGCTAAGCTTAGATGCTAACGCAAACAGTACACAGCAAAAAGGACTGTGGTATCAAAAGGCAATTTTATGACATTGTCGTATGTCCCCATACGGGTGTACTGTCTGACTACACCCTCAAAAGTATGTAGTTTCCCATTCTTATTGTAGCAAAGTCCATAGTTCATGTGCATTTAGCATCAGCATGCTAATTGCATCTTATTTTTGTGCTGTAGTATGTGACTGGTAGATGACATGAAATGTTTCAGTAACATTCAACTAAACAAATTAACACTAAATTGACTAAGTTTGTTTAACAATTAGAGAAAATGACCCAGAAGAACATCTAAAACACATCAAACCAACTCTTATCTGTAGTTCTTTGCTTTTCTGTCAGGGTTTGATGCTAGAGCACTTTTACAGAAGTGTGAATGGTGCTATTTTGATACCGTATCACCACACAGCAGTGTAAAGTAACATGGTAAAATAACCCCTTCAGGGTGACACGTACCCCACACTTAATGTACCATTTACAGTAAAAGCCTAGCATCAAAATGATAGCATAAACCGCTGGCTCCAGGGAGAATGATGCATTAAGCGTTGCGTGGGTGTGCGTGGGCTGCTGTGACAGAGATGACTCAGTAATCTTACCCTGCAAAAAAAAAAAAACGAAACTTAATTAGTAGGTTAATCTTGATCTAGAACAGGGCAACATTCTCAAAGGCAGATGACTGATGGAGAACAGTTTAAGCAATAGCATTTGAAAAATTGTAATTGCGGGTTTGTCGTGTTTCTTTTTTCTTTCTCTTTGGTGGGAGTTCAAGTCTAATAAAATGGCTGAGGGGTAAGATTTTATACATCTTGACATGCATAAATGTTTACGGGCCAATTTTTTCATATATTTGAGATGGTGTTGCATATTTGCTGTTTTAATTTTTGAGGAGGAAGCATCAGTGATGCATGTAGTTGCATTTACTGCCTATTTCTTGTCATTTTGTGACCATAATTGACCACTAATGTTGCAATTGGTATAGTGGAATGATTACTATTCTATACAAGTCTCAAAAGGATTCCTGGCAAATAGTCATAAATATTAAATGTAAAATGAGCTCTTAACTCAATGCAAAGCATAGGTCATTTTGAGATGTGAGTGGAAATAAATGTGACCTTACTGGACATGCATATCATAATGCAAGTCAGCTGAAAATATGTTACTGTTCATGTTTATATTTGAAATTAAATGCATTTTATTCTGTTCATTTTTAAAGATAATTTCCCATGTGGCCATTACAGTTAGCTACGGTGCCCCCCGCCCACACAAAATAATTATTTGAACACTTAATTCACTTTTAAAACGATCTCAAAAACCTTCTATTAGATAACAAAATACCAAAGTAGCATCTACAAAAAAAACTCTACTTCTCTGTATTGAGCGATCTTTGCAATGATTGGTGTCAAAGTCACTTTTTCTCGTGCAATAATTCTTACAAAATAAATGGCACTTGTTTTTATATTTATTTATGTAATGCAATGACACATAAGTGTCTAAATACTTTTTGGGGCAACTGCTCATCTCGTAAAGCTGAGATTTTTGGTCAGTGGTGTAATAACAGGTGACGTTGAATAAGTTTATATGAGTTGTTATGATTTCTGGTAAAGATGATGTTGAAATGTCACCTTAATGTCACAGGAAAAGCAAAGGTATTGGTTGTTGGAGAAAGAATCAGGTGTCAAATGACTCTAAAATTGCCTATTTGATCATCCGAGCTGGGTTTCACTTCGATTTACCATCATACCGAACTAACCGAATTACGAGTTGTGAAACATTTGAGAAAAAGTTTAATCATTTCAAACAAGTCTCTGATTGTAGTAGTAAGACTCAGCTAATTTTCTTTCCCGAAATGTGCAAAGAATACGATTGCTGATGCATGATGTCAGATGTTCTGCAGTGCAGCATGTGGTCTACACTCGCCGGTGTGAACAGCTTTTAGTCAGCTCAGCAGGTTCACAAGATTGCTTAAACGCCATGCAAATCGCTACATTATGGGCAATACATCTCCCACATTTCTGGGCTGTTTGTCTCAACCTGTTAAATGTGGAAAACATGTTGCAAATCTAATTCATATCCAGTATTAAGACAGACATGATTGGAATGCTGTGCTTATACATCCAGATACAGCAATTAACAGGAAAGATCACCCCAAAAATGAAAATTCTGTCACCATTTATGCACCCTAATGTTGTTTTAAACATGTATGACCTTCTTACTTCTATGGAACACAGTGGGAGAGCCTCAGTGCCCATTCATTTACTGTACAGGAGACCACTTTAAAATATTACAGGAATCTTATTTACAGATTTGAATGTGTTTTCTCTTTGGATGTCTACGTACATAATAACCTGCATATTTTGAGCATGTAACTATAACTGTTGACTTCATTTAAAGAGTGCATTTCCTAAAACATAGAGTAAAAAAATCTTTAAATGGCCTGTGAGTCTGACAGATTTAAGAAATGTCATATTTACACTTCAGTGACCACTACATGCAGCTCTTGTGGCATTTTCAATCATTTAAGCATAAAGTCAGTCATTAATGTTTTTCAATCAGATGTGTACGGTTAGACCATGCCTGACTAAACTCGGGAAGCCAATTAGATATGGCACATCGTCAAATGATTCCAACATACACTTTTACCTTTTAATGTCTCACTTGTCAAATCTTAAGTGAATCCATCAACTCTATTTTTCACACACATGCACACTTACACTAATATAATGTAAACATGTTCAAAATGTGCTAATCTAACCATAATACTTGAAGATGAATTGAATGGAAAGAAAGACAGACAGGATTTTTGTGCAAATTATTTGTCATAATACAATTCATATTTAATGTATCTTTGCAGTTACAAACCAATAGTATTTCAGGTTTTTTTATTCTATGTGTTTCACTTCACAATAAATAAAACTTTGTATTTTGAAGTTTATTCACGTTTTTTACTATATAAAAAAACAATATACTGTTTTTTGTGTTTTTCATTTAGCATGGGATAGACAGTGGAGCACACATACACTAAAATAATTCATTTCAAGATTCACACAAGATTTCAGTTTTCTTAACAAGATTAGTGATATTTCATAAAATAAAATAAAAAAGCTAAATATGAATTTTGTTATGAAACTGGAATGTTTAAATCTTTAAAATAGGCTAAAATATTTTTTTGCGTGTGCATGTTGAGAGCAGTGATCTGGACTGTAATTGTTGTTCTCTTTTCTGCCATTGGGTGGCGACATATACCTCTTAAAGCTGCAGTTCTGTTTTCTTTTTGAGATGAACTTGTTTCTGTGCAGGTATCTCTCCATATTGACACAGATGAGTCATTCTGCGTCATTTGGAAACAAAGGGATCTCTCTTAATATTATAGTTTCATTTACACATGTTCAACCTACAACACTTTATAAAAGACAAGAATGTTCAGACTTGATAATGGACACAAACATATGCAGGTTATTTCTCTAGAGGCTGTGGTGTAGTTGTTGATTTTGACACACGGTGAACAAAATAGTCTTGCTACGCATATAGATAACAGAATTTGACTTTCATAACAAATTACTCATAAATGACCTTTATTACAAATGTTCAGATGGTTTCTGTGGAATTCCGTTTTGCTTTGTTGCAGTTAAACAGTAATAAACAGTAATAAACACCGTGTAAACCAAATAGGTTGATTAAAAATGCAACATATTTTGCCATTGCTATGCTCAAAGAATAGCTCCTGATAAGCATTTTTAAAATAAATATATCTTTATCCGACTGATGTTGATATAGGCCCCATTTGTCTTTTCTCGAGTTTGAGTATTTGGGGTCTCTCTCTTACTGTTTATTTCAAATTCTGGAATGTAAGTATTTAAACATTTTTATATAATTAAAATTATGTGCTTTGAATTCCTACATTTGTTTGTTTGATTTTAGACCGAAGCAACATCTATAAATGAACAAGCAAACAAGTGAGTTTGAATTTGATAAATTATCAGAATATTTTAAGTCCACTTACATATCCACTAAAAGTACAATTTAATAATAATAATAATAATAATAATAATAATAATAATAATAATAATATGCATTCTTACCTGAAAGGAGAAATTAAGGCTGGTAATTTGACCAGATGTGTTGTATAATTTAATTAATGACCCCTAATGTCAAGGAAGAGTCCTTCTTTAAAGGTCCTATAAATATATTCTGTAAATTTACAATTTCTACCTCATATGACTAATTAAAATGACTGTCGTGGGACTGAGTAATTTCATATTTCCCTGTAGACCTAATAACAACATTACCACGTGAAGCACATTTAAGATATACTAGCTTTTCTTCAGCCTTGCTTATGTAAACTTGTGTAATTACCGAGTTACACACGGTTGATTTGAATTTTCAGATATTTTCCTAAGCCTCTCCTCTCTTTTCTGAAGCCTCTCAAATTGACTTTCCTGTGTCAGTGAATTATTTTGCCAGTTTAAATGAGTTTATCACAATCTGAACAATCCAAAATACAAGATCTAGCCCACATGTCTATTGATGCTGGAATCCTGTTTAAAATAGTTTCAAATAAGTACATTATCAACGGTTAAATAAAAGCAAGCTGACCTTTAATATTCAAATTCGATTCGAATTTCGAAATTTCATGACGTAGATTTCAAACGGACGATTCCTTTTGAAGTGTTGAATTCAAATAAAATGCAGTTATTTTAAATATCTCAAATAGATTCAAGAGATAATTAATGCTGTTAATAAATAATAATACTACTAATAATAAATAGTCATCAAAATGTGGGCGAAACACACATGCACTTAATTCAGAAATCGCAAAATCAAACAAGAATCTGACTTTTAAAGAACTCATCGAAGAAAAACAACACGTGTGCTTGGGTTTCCACACAGAATTACCTCAATGACATTTGTGATATGACTTTCACACACATCAGAAACGGTTTCAAGAGCCTTATCAATACAACCAACACAAAATGTACGAAATTGGTATAATACGTATTTATTAAAGCAGTCACCAACACCATTCCATGATGCAGTAATTCATTCTTTTGTATGTTGTATGACAACTTTTGTTCATTATTCACCTTTTCTAAATGGACATAATAATCCCCTTCCTTTTACAACTTGATTTCAGCAAAACAACTGATTTTATATTTTAAAAGATATAAATGCAATGTCTGGTTTTATAGGCTGCTTAATGTAAACCTTCAATTTAGTTTGTCAAATTCAGACTTTGCTTCTTTGCTTCTGTGTTCTCACGCAGCCACGGTGTGCCGTTTCCTGTTTGCTGTTACTACACCAGACCTATTTATTTTTTTTGTCTTAGTTTATCTTTGCATATCTTTTGCTGTCTTTGTTAACTAATAACTTTGATTTATAGGAATATCAAACCTCCTGTCCTGTAGTAGCTGTCACTGATTTGCTGTGTTGGCATGTAGGCTGTAGCCTTTAATCCTAAAATTGTACTTCACACATTGTGGGTGGATGCAGAAATTAATATATAATGTGCAAATTCTACATACTGTATGAAATGGGCGAAGTGTTCCATAGACTTCAATATGGGTTTCTTGTGAGTGACAATTAAAATGTACCAACAGACAGAGTTTGATAAGAGAGACGGATTGCATCGACTATTTCAGAATTACTCAGTGGGAATAATGACAGGGTACACAGATATCCATATAGAGCCCTGGACAA
>NC_068299.1:3781617-3794117 GCF_025860055.1 Xyrauchen texanus | reverse complement strand
TTATATGTCTGAAATGTACATTTTATTGGCTGTTTTATAGAAATATCTGAACATGTTTTAGCAAGTTTATAGTAATGTAACAATTACGTGTTTTTGACTACAATTCTGGACATTTGCATGCTATTTATATTCTTTTTATCTCTCTCTCTCTCTCGTCTCTCTCTCTCAAATGGTTATTTTAGAATTAATGCACAAATATTAATTTGGAGACCTATTTATCTCATAGTTGTTTTTATATAAATAAATCCTGAAGTCATTTTGAAACTGATGGTTTAGGTGATATTATAGAGAGAAGGGAAATTTACCTCTTCATCGTGTTCTCTCACAACCCACTCAGTTTCGATAGGAAAAATCTTTAACCTTTTCAGCAACAACAAATGCCCATCAAAAAACAAACAAATAAAACAAAATGAGAGCGAGAGAGAGAGAGAGAGAGAGAGAGAGATTTGTTTTTCAGGCCTACAATCTTTTCAGACACACACACACACATTTAAGGACACCATTTGTGATATTGTTTTCTGTTATGACTCAGTTTTGTCTTGTTTGAAACTACAGATTTTACGACTCATTGAATAATTCTCTGATGCAAAATCAGAACTTCAAGGCATCGATTCAGAACTCTAATTTGTGAAATGATATTCGAGTATTTAGATTACACATTACAGTCCGAATGATTTTAAATTTGGGTACACCTATCTTGAGTTTTAGTTCGATTATATAGGCTTGGAAATTGTCAGAAGTTGGCTTGTGATCAACTAGAGACCTTAATTTAGCATTTTTAAATGAAGAAAAATCTATAGAATGAATACAGACCACATTCACAAGGAGAACTCTTTTATATGTGACAATGACAAAGTGGGCACACAAATGATAAATATGTCTAATTGTATTTATACACATAAGCACGGTGGACAATTCCTGCTTGTTTTGATAAGAAAAAGTCAAGTGAAACTGCCACCGGATGCATGAATTTACCAATTTTAAGATCAAATGTTTTCAGGCTTGATAGGCCACATGTTTTCTGCTCCCTTTAAATTCATATCAATCTGTCGTGATGGAGATTTTGCCGATTTTGAATCATTTAAATTTGTGCATTTGTGTCCTTATGAACTGGCTCCTATCAAGCACACAGATATTAGCCTCTTACTTCCTGTTTAAACTTTTGTTTACCATTTGAAGGTCCTATTTTTAACCCTCTCACCAGTGGCTGTTCAACTGCTTTCTTGTGTTCTATTTCACATTTTTCCTCGAATAAACAAATATACATTCACAAGGTCTCTCTGACAAACACTCCTTGACCTCATTTTAGAAAAACACACCACCTCATGTGTAGGCTTCCCTTCATCACATAATGTCTGTCAGCTCCCACATGATCTCTCAAACTGACTGTCCTGACTCTACATTGTGTCTGAATAATATTTCTAAAAACTTCATCACAAACATGATCTGATATGTACATTTAAAGAAAACGGATTGTGACTTGTGTACTTGAATGCGGCACTACAGACTAAAGTCTTCTGTGAATTAATAAAACCGCGTTGTGTCTCTGTAAGCTTCTGACTAACTCCTGTAGTAATTTTGTGGTGAGTTAATTCAGAAACTGCACAAATTTTGACTCTAAGATTCCATGTAAACTTGACTTTCTCTCACTAGCGTGTCCTTCGTGAAACAATGTGTGTCGTAACCTCTCCTTACCAAATGAGTAAGCGCACATTTTGATTGATATCTCGCAGAAACCTTTGCGCATAAATAAATTACTCGCCTACTGTCCACCTACAAGACTGGTGCTTTTTTCACACTACTCTCTTTTTCCTCAGCTCACGCAGATGTTTACTAATCACTCCGGGGGTTCCATTTACTAATTTGGGACTCATTTATTTACAGGCCCTGAGTAATACATGTCGTCCAGTGGGAGTAGATGAAACGTTGGGCCTATGTGCTTATGTCAGCATGCTTTGTGCTATACACGCTAGTGACACACATCGCAATATGAGTGCTTGCCAAAGACAAGCCCAGATTTTTTTTCAGTGCCCGGCAGTAAAGTTGCATATTTTCCCTTAAAGGAATGTTCCAGGTTCAATACAAATTAAGTTTTTCCAATGACAGCATTTGTGACTTTTTTTAATTGTTGATTACCACAAAAACAATGTTGGGCCCACTTTATAATAGGAGTCTTTAATTACTATGCACTTAGTATTTGATACAATGTATTTATTATGTACATACATGTTGATGCATTGCACTTACATTTACAGTAAGTGTCTGCATTTCATTATTACTACCCCTTACGCTACCCCAACCCTTACCTTAAACCCTAACCCGAACCCTAACATTACCCTAAACATTTTAGAAAAAAAACCTTTTTTTCTTTTGCTATTTTCTTTTCTTTTTCTCTAATTTTATTACATTTAGAGCTCCTTTTCTCAATATAGTTTTCTATAAATGAGAAATATTCCCGCTGTGTTGTTTTATTTTCTTATTAAAATGTTTGATAAGGAAGGATATTGTTTGTGATTCGGTGCTAACTGTGGGATATCAGCTATTTAGTGTCTTTTATCAGGTTTTCTGTCAAAGTGTACCTTGACTTTGGTTTATTTGAACAGCATTTCCTTTATATTATTATATACAGTATGTACAGTATTTAATGAATTTATGTATTTCATTAAGGTCACCAAAACCCCTCGCCATCCATTCTTTCCAACAAAAGGGGACTTGTTAATACATAATTTGGGGTTCAGTCATATACTTGAGAAAACATTTAGGTAAGTGTCAAGATTTAACAGGAAACAACAGTCCATACTGAATGTAAGTGTGAAATAATGGGATGCATTTTGACTTCTCTAGGCAATTTAATAAGACTTTGCAATGGTAAAATTTGGGCAAGGACCGCTCTCCCAGGTGGAAGAGACCAATGGGCCAAGTGTCTAAGATTAAAGGTTAAAAACAAAATTTGGGGGAGGCCTAAACCCCTTTTGTCAATTGGTCTACATATGTAACTTACTGAAATGTAACCAAGGTTGTTTACCATTCAAAATAAAGCACTTCAATATTCAATCAATTTGTTTAAAATAAGAAAGAGAAACTTCTAGAGGAAGAGACTGTAGTAAATAATTGAATTTGGGGATACAATTCATTTTTACAACATTGACCTTCCGAGCCATAGACAAATGTATTAAAGCCCACCTATCAACATCACATGAGAACCTTTTCATTCAATAAATCTCTCAAATTTGCTGGAAATTAAATGCCTAAATACCTAATGCCTTGCTTGGGCCATTGAAAGGCACCAGGTTGAAAAGCTGTGGCAGGGCAATATGCTGTCAGCGCAAGAGCTTCCGATTTAGACCAGTTCACCCTGTATACTGAAAATTTAGAGAAAGAATGAATAATTATGTGGAGGCTAGGCATAGATCTTCTAGGGTCGGAGACAAATAATAATATGTCATCTGCGTAGACTAAAGGTTTATGCACAACACCTCCTGCTACAATACCAGGTACATCATCCTCTTTTGTTATTGCGGCTGCTAATGTTTCCAGGGCAAGACAGAACAATAAATTGTTCTGAGAGGACATTCTCGCCAGGTTCCACCACCAAGACAAAAATAATCTGAAAAAAATCCATTAGTTTGCTCTTCCTCTGACGGATGTTTATAGAGTAACTTAATCCACCCAATCAAAGTGTTACCAAACACGTGCATTTCCAAAATTGTAAAAAGATAGTCCCATTCCACCCTGTGAAACACTTTCTCGGCGTCAAGTAAGATGGCAGCCATCAGGGTCTAATCATTCACTACTGACCCCATAATATTTATAAAAGGTCTAATATTATCAGAAGAACTATGACCATGAATAAACCTGACTTGATTTATATATATATATATATATATATATATATTAGACATTATTACTCTGCTTAATCGATTAGCCTGAATTTTAGATAATATTTTTACATCTAACTTGATCAGGGAAATTGGACGATAAGTTTTACATTCATTTGGGTCTTTACCTTTTTCAAGAGTGAGACTGATCAGGGCTTGCGTCATGGTTGGCGGAAGTTCACCTTTCTTTAATGACTCTGTGTAAATGTCTAACACAAGTGGAACCAGTTCTGTGGCATAAGATCTAAAAAATTCTGTGGCAAAACCATCTGGTGCCTTACCTGTTGGCAAGGCTTTAATTACCCCAGCCAGCTCCTCCAAAGTAATATCTGATTCAAGAAAGTCTTTTTGATCATTTGTCAATTTAGGAAGTTCTAATGGCTCTACGAAGTTGCTAATATCCTTATCGGTAGACGAAGACGTGGAGCTATAAAGATCAAAATAAAATACTTTAAAGACCTTATATCGGTCTTGCCCTGAATAAACAATACCTTCTGTGACAAAATAGTACTGTATCTATATTTTAGCTGGGTCAACTCTCTGAAACAACTGGTTGACATTTGGCGCTTCTGCTCTGTTTCAGCACTTTTAATACCCTTTTCCAATTCTATAAATTCCTTTGATCTTTTTAATGAATGAGGTATATTGTATGATCCGCCCCCTAAGAACGACCTTAAGCGCCTCCCGTGTCACGCCCACAGAGGACACTGATGACCAGATGGTTTCTACATAAACATTAACTTTTGTCTAAAAATGTTTGATATGCTGGGTCCTGTAGAAGGGATATATTAAAACGCCATCTACGCTGGCAGCCAAAAGTTTGGAATAATGTACAGATTTTGACCTTATGGAAAGAAATTGGTACTTTTATTCACCAAAGTGGCATTCAACTGATCACAATGTATAGTCAGGACATTAATAACGTGAAAATTACTATTAAAATTTGAATAAAATGTTCAGAACTTCTTAAACTACTTCAAAGAGTTCTCATCAAAAAATCCTCCATGTGCAGCAATGACAGCTTTGCAGATGCTTGACATTCTAGCGGTCAGTTTGTCCAGATACTCAGGTGACATTTCACCCCACACTTCCTTTAGCACTTGACCTTTCACCCCACACTTCCTGTAGCGCTTGACCTTTCACCCCACACTTCCTGTAGCAATTGCCATAGATGTGTCTGTCTTGTCGGGCACTTCTCAAGCACCTTACAGTCTAGCTGATCTCACAAAAGCTCAATGGCGTTAAGATCCATAACACTCTTTTCCAATGATCTGTTGTCCAATGTCTGTGTTTCTTTGCCCACTCAAAACTTTTCTTTTTGTTTTTCTGTTTCAAAAGTGACTTTTTCTTTGCGGTTCTTCCCATAAGTCCTCCTGAGTCTTCTCTTTACTGTTGTACATGAAACTGGTGTTGAGCGGGTAGAATTCAATGAAGCTGTCAGCGGAGGACATGTGAGGCGTCTATTTCTCAAACTAGAGACTCTGATGTACTTATCCTCTTGTTTAGTTGTACATCTGGTCTTCCACATCTCTTTCTGTCCTTGTTGGAGACAGTTGTCCTCTGTCTTTCAAGACTCTAGTGTACACCCTTTATATAAAATCTTCAGTTTTTTGGGCAATTTTAAGCACTGTATCGCCTTCATTTCTCAAAACAATTATTGACTGATGAGTTTCTAGCGAAAGCTGTTTCTTTTTGCCATGTTTAACCTGATATTGACCTTAAGACATGCCAGTCTATTGCATACTGTGGCAACACAAAAACAAACACAAAGACAGTGTTAAGCTTCATTTAACTAATTAAGTAGCTTTCAGCTGTGTTTGATATAATGGCAAGTGATTTTCTACATTTCTTCCTAATTTTTACATTATTCAAAACTTCTAGCCGTCAGTGTATATGATTTTCTTTTCTCTCTATGCGGCAACATCTCTAAACACACCAAAGCATGATCTGAAACTAAAATATTCCCAATTGAACAATTGGTGGTAAATGGAATAAGTGTCTTTTCACTTGTGTTTTTTACACATCCTCTGTAGTGTCAACGTTGCTCTAAAGGGTCTACACACTTTTACATCACTATGATCAAGGACTCGATCCATTAAAACATTGATGTCTCCACCCAAATCCATATCATAGAGGATCCCAGTGGCTTGTAACTTTCCCTCAAGTTCTGATCATCAGCGTTGGGTGCATAAATATTAGTCAAAATAAGATTTTGCCCCTGTATTTCAGCCAAAACAATAACGACTCTTCCTAAATTATCTTTGATCTGTTTGAGACCAATTGTAAATGCTTACCGTGGCAGGGCGGAGGGCGGGGCCGGGTCGTGATCCTACACACCCGGTCCCGTATTAGGCTAATTATGCCTCAGTGAGGGATAAAGGTCGACTGCAGGGGATCGTGCGGGAGAGAGAGATTGTTTACGGACATGTCCGTCATGTGTGTGTTTGTGTTGTCTTTTGAGTTTATCATTAAACCATTATTTATATTGTCAAGCCGGTTCTCGCCTCCTCCTTTCCATTGATCCCTTTACACTTACTTATCAATGTGATGACTCCCCTGTTCTTACTCGAACCAGCACTACAAAACATATACTCACCCCATGCTCTACCAAGATTTTCAGCTTCCTGTGCTGAAAGGTGCGTTTCTTGAAGGTACACTATATACATTTTTTTATACTTAAGAAAAGATAGAACCTCCCATCTTTTTATTGGGTGCCCCAGCCCATTAACATTTAATGTGGAGGGAAACATTTTACTTATTTTAAAGTGTGACATATTGACATGCAAAGAGAATTTGAATACCCAAGGCTGAATTATATAGAACACAATTCAACATTGATATAACCATAAAATCCTTAATAACCCACAGAAAAAAATAAATGTGCTTAAACTTCATGCATAACAGTCCCAACTGTGTTTATCCCCGGATATCCGACAGTCTATGCATGCACATGAGACTCTCTGCGACACCATTGCTACAAGATTATTTCAGTCATACAATTGAACTGCACATGAAAGTTTTCAATGCAACAGGCCTCAGAATATAACAACATCAAACCCACAAAATGAACAAATAAACCCAACAATAAGCCAATAAAGGGGAAAAAGTAGACTATTGAGAGAGATAGACAGTGGGCAACTAACCACATAACAAACCCTCTCAGATCATATCAGTAAAATTCACGATGTGTAGTCCCGCTGATTCAGCTCTGGCAAAGCCACCCACTCACTCCATTCATTTAATGAAGGCCATTGCTTCTCATGGACATGTGAAAGTCTTGCGTCCGTCCTTGGCATCAATTCTCAGTTGAGTCGGGAAAAGCAAAGCAAAGCTCACATCCTGTGCTTGAAGTAATTTCTTACACTCTTTGAACACTGGTAATGTCCTGAAAAACCATAATGTTGTAATCATCCCATTACATCTTGCCTTTATTCCTCGCCACACATAAAACAAAGTCTCTGTCTGCTGACCGCAAGAATCTTACCAGAGTGGATTGGGGACTATCATCCGCTCTGGGAAGCCGACCGAGAGCTCTATGCACGTGCTCTATTTCCAGATGACTGCCAGGAATTTGAAATAAGTCCATCCAGGAACTTGACTATATCTTTACCTTCCTTTTCCCCACACCTGATCCATATCAGTTTTGGTGGCCTCCAGGTTAGTCTGCAGCTATTTTCCGACTGCTTCCAGAGACTCGATTCACTTTTCAGCCTCGACATCCATTATTGTGATCAGGGTGGAAAGTTTCACCTCCATAGAAGTATTTCCTCGAGGCCCTCCATGTCTGTCGATTTTATTTAGTGCTGTATACATTTTTGCAATATCTTGACCTTGATAGGATTGATTGAAAGCTACTAGGCTGCTTCCATTCGCATAGTGTCACATGACTCCACTTTCTTGTTTATTTTTAATTTAATAATGGACAACTTGAAATAATGTTTTGTGGAAATCAACACATTCACAAAAGGTTCGATTGAGGTTAACTTGCAGTGAACAAAGAACATTCAACCAATCAAAACACAAATAGTCCAAAAGGAAACTATTGCAGTAAAAGTGTGTTTTGTTGAAAGTGATTTCCCCAAAAATGTAAATTCTGTCATCATTTAGGCCTACCCAACCCACGCTCATGTTGTTCCAAACCTATATGACTTTTTTACATGTTTATTTTCTATGTAGGGGGCGGCTGTGGCTCAGATGGTAGAGCGGATCGGCCACTAATCGCAGGGTTGGTGGTTCGAATCCCGGCCCATACGGCTCCACATGCCGAAGTGTCCTTGGGCAAGACACTGAACCCCGAGTTGCTCCCAATGGCAGGCTAGTGCTTATGTGTGTGAATGTGAGTGTGTATGGGTGATTGGGACACAGTGTAAAGTGCTTTGGTAACCTCTAAGGTTAACAAAAAAGTGCTATATAAGTGCAGACCATTTACCGTGTAACACAAAAGGAGATGTTTGGTGGACTGACTCAGTCACCATTCACCATTGTATGAAGAAAAATGAAATTGAATGGTGATTAAAACTGACATACTAACATCTCCTTTGTGTTTCATGGAACATAGAAAGTCATACAGGTGTGGAACAACATGAGGGTGATTAATGATAAAAGAATTGTCATTTTGATTTAACTATCCTTTTAAAAGGGCCATGTTATGCAATGAAATTAGTAGATATTTTACGATATCTCCATAAACAAAAGAAATCTACATCTTATATACATATGTTTAAACTGTTTTGATTTTATGTCACCATATGTGCACTATGCATATTATATGTGTTGTGGCAAGGAGGAGGGCGGGACAAGGCCGTGATGATGCACGCCCGGCACCTAATCGGGCTAATCAAGCCCATGAGAGGTATAAAGGCGGCCGGAGGTGGCAGTTTGGGAGAGATAGAGAGACAGGAGTTAATCATTAAATTATTATTTACATTGTCAAGCTGGTTTTTGCCTCCTCCTTTCCCTTTTATCCCACTACAATGTTATGTTTAAATATGCCAAAATACACAATATCCTGGCTAATACAGGACAGTTGACAAACCATTACAAACCGTTTCTGGCCCGAAATTCTCAGGACAGAGAACTGTTCTGGTGGAATGCCTTCATTGACATGGCAACTCACGATTGGTTTTTTCAGTCAGTCCATTCTGATCCTGGTTTCGTAGCACTTTAATGAAATAAACCATAATCGTGTCAACAAGCCCAGATCGGAACAGAATCGCATGGCTCCACAGTGAGAACCATTTAGTCCAATGGTGGAAAATAACTTAAGAAAAGTAGGCTAAATTAATAAAAGTGTTTTACTACACAATATAGTAACAGCTATGACGTGACGCACCTGTTCACCTAGCTGTTGTTTATATCACCACACAGGAACTATAGAATAACATTTTGCTACTGTTTACTTTCATAAGGTATGACATGATTCTTCCAGAATATTTTTAATCATTCCAATAGTTTGACATGGTGAAACTAAGTGTGTTATTTGTACAAACTCTCAGTGTTTTACAGGCCTGTGAGTCTATCTCTGCTCATGTGTGTCTGTGTGTGTGTGTGTGTGTGTGTGTGTGTGTAGACGCACTGGTCTGCAGTGTTGTGTTTCACTCATGTGTGTCTGTGTGTGTGTGTGTGTGTGTGTGTGTGTAGACGCACTGGTCTGCAGTGTTGTGTTTCACTTATGTCCCTGAGAGAGACTCTGTCTGTTATCGCTCTTTAGTCAAGAGCAGCGTTTTTCCCCTTCAGGTCTGTAAGAGAGACAGGCGCGAGAACACATCGCACCTTCACACTACACTGACACATATTACTGCCTTACCAATACCAGTGAACCAATTCTAATTCTACAGTCTAATTACAGGATTTGTTTTAAGTAGAAAGAACTACTGAAGTTTGTCATGGTGTATAAATGTTTTAAACTTCTAGAAAAAATATTTTAAGTTTATGTCGATGGATGGATGGATAGATAGATAGATAGATAGATATATAGATAGATACTTTTATCCAAAGCGATATACAGTGCACTTATTACAGGGACAATCCCCCCGGAGCAACCTGGAGTTAAGTGCCTTACTCAAGGACACAATGGTGGTGGCTGTGGGGATCAAACCAGCAACCTTCTGATTACAAGTTATGTGCTTTAGCCCACTACGCCACCACCACTTGATAGATAGATAGATAGATAGATACTGTATATAGATAGATAGATAGATATATATATATATATAGATAGATAGATAGATAGATAGATAAACAGATAGATACACATTTTCACTGAAGGTATATTTTTAGAGAGCCGCATTGTTTAACATATTAAAGTTTTCCTGATAAATTTGTCAAACTTGTGTCGTGAGGTATGTGTGGATGTGGACTTTTATATGTTTCTAATTGACTTTGACCCTGTGGTTAGTTTGATAGGGAGACAGACAGCTGCTGTCAGGGGCCTTTACCCATTGCAAATTTAAGAACATGTTAATACATGTATGTGTTTATTTATCTGCTACTTTAAATGTGTTTTTGCCAACTTGGTTGTTGAAAAAAGTGTGATGTAATTTTTGAAAAACTTTTTGATGCAATTGTTTGCATTAGAATTAACAGAACTACTGTATGTTTGTTACATTGTTCATTTCCGTTGGAAGGAAAATTATTTTATATCTCAATTGGATAAGACGGAGAGCAAATGGAGACTCTTGCATAAGTCACTTGAACTTTTTTGTGTGTTGAGGTTTTCTAGTTTATTTGCTCAAAGGCTAAACATTTTGGAGTAAATCTTAATTATAAAACACATCAGATGTCATATTTACTGCAAACTGCTTGTGATTTAAAGCTTAAGTGTGTAATTTCTGAGTCACTATCATCACCAGGCAAAATTGCATTTCAATTGAAAGTCATTTCAGTCCATTTCAAACTGTTCCCCTTCTGCCATTGGTCAAACAAACAGATAGTCCCGCCCAAAAATGACGGCATTGGTTGAGTGGCCGACATTGAACTAATGTTTTGAAAATGCCACAAAGTTTACACTTTTCACAAGAATTAACTTAAAAATAACTCATAGTTGCACTTTAAGCTGGAGATTTTTAAATATTTAAACAGAAAAAATGGCACACATCACCTTTAGGAATTGTGTTCCTGAAACCAAATGCAAATGCACATCAACATTTGCAAAATGGTGAGTTTTACCAACTTTTATCCCAATTTAAATTGCAGAAACAACTATAAGTAAGCCTATTGTAGGTTGATTCTCTGAAAAGTGTAAACACTGTCTCTGTGATGTTTTCAAACTCACAAATAATCACTTAGGATTGAGCTGTTAAGCAAACAAGATGGAATACATATAAGAAAACTCTAATCTGTGGCATTCATTATCTTCCCTGCACTTGTGTCCGTGTATAATAAAGTCCACCCCCTTGCTTTTGGGAACAAAGAGACTCGTCTCACTCATGACTCCCTGTAGATGGGGAAGGAGGGGGTGGTAAAGTAAACACAAAAAGCAGAAGACTGGGTCTGTCGAGGGCACGGCCTCAGGGCCTGAAACCTCAGCCCTGCTATTACTGCCATATCTGCAGAGATGAGTCAGATGCTCACAGACAGGTGCCGTGGCCCGGGGCTCTCTCTCTTCTGAGGTTTATTTTAATAGTTGTGATTCTGGAAGCATGTTGAGCACTATTAACTGAAGTTTTTGTCTTTCTTTGTGCAGGTCACCACCAGGAGACTGAAAATAGTGACTGCCGTCCAGTAGAATGTCATCAAACGTGGACTGCAAATTTTGAGGTCAGCCGATCAGCATGCGTGAAGTTTTCATGTTGCCTTCAAGTACTCTTGGAATATTCCTGCTTGCAAGTTCAGAAATTGCAACTAGATTGGTAAAGCTTGTCAAGACAAACTTTGATGCTTGTCTTAATTTTAAACAAGTTTTAAAAGTTGAAGTTTGATTACAATTGACTACAAATAGAAATTACAATTGACAAAGAGCCAGATACTCTAGCAAGATATTCAGACGGATGGAAGGATGGATAGACAGATAGAAGACAGACAGATAGATAGATAGATAGACAGACAGACAGATAGATAGACAGATAGATAGATAGATAGATAGATAGAAGACAGATAGATAGACAGACAGACAGACAGACAGACAGACAGACAGATAGATAGATAGATAGATAGATAGAAGACAGACAGACAGACAGATAGATAGAAGACAGACAGACAGACAGACAGACAGACAGACAGATAGATAGAAGACAGACAAATAGATAGATAGACAGACAGACAGACAGATAGATAGATAGATAATAGATAGATAGACAGATAGATAGATAGATAGAAGACAGACAGATAGATAGATAGACAGACAGACAGACAGACAGATAGATAGAAGACAGATAGATAGAAGACAGATAGATAGACAGACAGACAGACAGACAGACAGACAGATAGATAGACAGACAGATAGATAGATAGATAGATAGAAGACAGATAGATAGACAGACAGACAGACAGACAGACAGATAGATAGACAGACAGACAGATAGATAGATAGATAGAAGACAGACAGACAGACAGATAGATAGATAGAAGACAGACAGACAGACAGATAGATAGATAGAAGACAGACAGACAGACAGACAGATA